>NC_030893.1:1245000-1545000 GCF_001548555.1 Eremothecium sinecaudum | reverse complement strand
ACAGCTCCAAAATTGTGCGCCCAAAAAACTGATCCACGGCTCACTACCCATTATGTGGGTGGAAGGTTTGTTCCGGAATCCCTAGCGCGCAAGTACTCTCTCGAGGAGTTTTTGTACCCAGGAATTGACCACGTGCTGCGGCTCTAGTGAGCTACAGGAGCCATTTATAGGCTGTTATATTGAATATAATCCGTAGTTTAGTAACGACTTTATGTCTGGTCCGGGTAAAGTTGATGAGCATCGCAACAAAAAGAAACGACTTAACGCGTTAAGTCATAGAAAAGTAATTTTTCAGTAATCACTTCTCCATTAATGGACGATAGATTTTGTCTGTTTCACTCATTAACTAAGTACTGTATTCGAGTTAAATTGAGGACTGCTACCTATTGCTGAGGATTTATATCTCATCTTATTCAGAATTTATCCGACAGTTAACATTCCGGTAATTGCATTACTCAAGTTAACTAGAGTGCGTTTTAAAGGAAGGTTCTTCTAAATACTGTTTTGGTTTAGAAAGAATTCCTGGTTTAAAATTAACCGGTTGGTGATTTGATTGATAAAGGTGGTTTAAGCAAGATTAAGATCTAATCTGCATTAAAAAAAAAATTTTGACGCTGTTCTTTTCGTATAGTAATTATGATTGATGGGCAACAGCAACTTTTGACTAATGCTAATACTGAACCTAAACGTGTAAAGGTGTATTTGTTAGAAAATGATGAATGGAAAGATACAGGGACAGGATTTTGTGTTGGACAATGCGAGCAGGCCTTAGGCTGCGCGTACCTTCTTGTTCGAGACGAAGAGCAGCCAGATCGCATTTTGTTGAAATCGAAGCTTGAGGGCAATATTGAATATCAAAGACAAGAAGAGACTCTAATTGTTTGGAAAGATATTCAAGGTCATGATATAGCTTTGTCGTTTGAGGAAAGTACTGGTTGTAATGCCCTATGTGAATTTATATGTTTGATCCAGAAAACGTTTGAGAATAATATTTCGTTGGTTTCTGTTCGATCCAACGATGATGGAATGGGTTCAGTGCATGAAATAATCACGGGTCCTGTGCATCTTCCTTCGAATGATGCGGTGCAGAACGAAGATACTTTGATGGAAGCACTTCGAATCTTGAATGAGAATACTGCGTTTGAGTTTTTGAAAAGTGAAACCGTTGACTTTATTATAAACTCAGATTATGTCCGGACGCTTATAGATCACTTCCAGTTTGCGGAAAAGACACACTTGCACCGAAACTTATTATTGTTGAGCCATATAGTGAAGACTCTTTTTCTCTACAATCAAAGGGTGTTGATAGAACAGCTAATTGACGATGATCATTACATGGGAGTTTTCGGGATTTTAGAATACGATACAGAATATCCGGACTGTAAGGCTAATCATAGAAACTGCTTACAACAGACAAGAACGAGCTTGAAGGAAGTGATTCCTTTGAATGATGACCACATGAAGCAAATCATAAAGAAGACCCTGAGACTGCAATTTCTTAAGGATGTTGTACTGGTGCGCTTTCTGGATGACCATTCTGCGACGCTTATAACAGAGGTGATGCTTGAATACCAGTCGAGTATAATTAACTTTTTGCAGCAAAGTCAGTTCATAGATGATCTTATGGCAATGTATGTTGGTAACCTAGGTGCTATTGATCCTGTATTTTTGGAGAAAAAACGGCAAGGTATAAAGCTGCTAGACGAATGTGTCCAGATAACATGCAATTTGGCTCCGGCAGAAAGGTCTTCTTTTTACAAGGTTTTGGTGAAAAAGGGCCTGTTTAACGTATTAGATTTTGCATTTAATATTGAAACTAGTAGTGAAGTAAGGATCCTGGCAACAGATATGATAATTTCCATTATCGAATTTGATATTCTTCTTATCAACACCGTGCAAAATGAAATGATTGACCAAACTCTTGACGAGGAACATAATGGAAGAATTACTAACAACACTGAAGTTTCTGAGGGTGAAAAACTGGAAGGTGAGGGAAATTGTAATGGGCAGAAGAGTAATCCTGCGGGTAGCCAGGTACAGAACCACTCTTCAGACATTTCTCTATTGTTGATATTATCAAAAATCCTGTTGACGGATAAAAGCCCAGGGTTAAAGGAGCAGGCATTCCAGGCCCTCATCACGCTGTTAGACCCCGAAGATTTCTTAGGGGATGGTTATGAAGATCAATCTAGCATAGAAAGCTTAATGAAGTTTTGTGCTAATAACAGAATACGCGAAAGACAGGCTGGTCCACAATTTCAACTAATAGATTATTTTAATAAATTTTACAAGGAGGTTGCGCCCGTGCTGTTTGAGTGTTTGATTACAGGCGATGTCGCGGATAAGGACGATCAATTATTATTAAAACTAATCAAATTGGTTGATCTATTAGTGAATGAACATGACATCGTGGTCTCTCGTGGCTTCATATTAGAGAACGGGATTCTGATGACTGTGTCAAAGTTGATGGGCCCTTCTCATGTTATTCAGTTACGACTGGCTGCTCTGAGATTATTCAAAGGTATTGTTCGGCTAAATGATGATTTCTATTATAGGTATCTAATATCCAAAAATTTGATGGATCCAATACGCCAGATACTGGAAGAAAATCTATACGAGAATAATATGGCAAACTCCTGTGTTATGGATTTCTTAAAGCTGGTCTCTACACACTGTCAACAAGCCCAAGAGGTCTCCGATTTCAATAGGAAAAACTATGTCTCTTTGAATATTTACATGGTTGAAAGGTTTGGCGAAATTTTAGAGAGGGTAGACTACGTTTCCTTCACTACAAATATGATACGGATGGCTCATAGTAGCAAAAACAATGTCCACAGGAACGCACAAGAAGCGGAAGACAATAGTCTACCAGTAGATCCTCAGGCTTCCGCCGAATATGACTATGAAGGAACTCCTGGTTTGATCGATGCCTCTCTTGAAGGCGATGCGAACGAAGAGGAAGTTGCCATGGGTAGCGATATATCAGTGCCTGCTTCAATCAGCACAAAACGGACCTACTCTGACTTGGAAGAAACCGCTGCCAGCGTCATAAATCTCGCTGCGCCAACCAGACAGCAGCAGTTTAGCAAGATTGCAGAAAAAGTTCCTACTTCAGAGTAGACACAAAGACTTCTCAGATACATCTATATACCGGCATAATAACTGATGTAGCAATACTTAATCACAATTTAGAATTTATCTTCTGGTGCGAAAGTAGGAGATCAGGGTAAGGGAGCGATCCCATTACAGTCCCAAGGTTCCATGCACCTCCGTCTACAACTTCAATAGTACCAGTGACATAGTCCGCAGCTTGCGAAAACAGGTAGACAGTAGCATTGGCAATGTCCTTTGTGCTACCTACCCGTTGTAGTGGCACCCTCTTGGTGTATTCTTCAGGTTTAGTTCCAAACGACAATCTGGACAGTCCCTCGCTGTTACCAATTATTCCCGGAGCAATGCAATTCACCCGGATTCCCAGAGGGCCCAATTCGACTGCTAGAGCACGGGCTAGGGCGTCAACGCCTGCTTTTGCCGCAGATACATGGATTTGGAATGGAGTCCCGGTATAGTGCAGAGTTGCAGATACAAAAATCACCGATCCCTTCGACTTCACCAGTTCTGGAAGTGCAGCCTTCACGGTATTGTAACTACCAAGCAAGTCAATATCTACAACCGCTTTGAAAGCCTTTGCAGATAGATTCGTCATATCAGCAATGAAATTGCCTGCCGCACCTGCTATAACATAGTCAATGCGCCCAAACCGCTCCACAGTTTTGTCTATAGCAGCCTTCAATTGCTGAACATTCCTAACATCGACATTACCGATGCCTAAAACACTCCCAGGCTCGTGACTAAGCTGATCAACTTCTAAAGCTGCCTTCTCGGTTTTTTCGGCATTTCTACCAATAAGTGCGGCCTTTGCGCCTAGCAGAACCAACAATTCAGCCTGGACCCTACAGATTGAACCTGCACCACCTGTAATGAAAGCAACCTTATCTTTGAACAGATCTGGCTTCCATACGAATTCCTCCAAAGACGACTTGTTTAATGTGTTTGGCATTTTTACTCTTAACTACTATATAATACACCTAAATCGAAAAACGTAGACTTTAAGAAAATCTACGAGCTCCATTTATAACATTCTGATATAACGGCTCGCTATTACTATTTGTAATATTATTTACAATCACGAACACCTGAAACGATAAACGCCGTCGGTTTTGTTACCCCAAGTCAGGAAATACCATGGTCTTACTTATTAAACTCCTCGGCTTGCGGAGTTGTGGCATCAAGAAAGCCGGGTAACGGATACATTAAAATGTCGTTATGAGTGACGATGCCCCTTTTAAATCGCATTCTAAATATATGGAGCTATTGGAAATCACACGAAGGCCATACAGAAGATTTTAAAAGGTTGGATTGTACTTCGGCAGGATAGCTGTTGCTGATTGCTATTCTAAAGCTGTGTCATAGATAATTTCCTCATAGGCTGTTAAAAATAAATTACTATGTCAGAGTGGAAGGTTAATCCTGATAACCGTAGGAGGTTGCTTCAACTACAAAAATTAGGTGCTAATAAGAAATGCGTGGATTGTGGAGCTCCAAATCCACAATGGGCGTCCCCTAAATTTGGGATTTTTATTTGCCTTGAATGTGCTGGAGTTCATCGTGGATTGGGTGTTCACGTGTCTTTTGTTCGTTCCATTACTATGGATCAGTTTAAGCCTGATGAGCTACTTAGAATGGAAAAGGGCGGGAACGAGCAGCTGTGTGATTATTTGGCATCGCATAATATCGATGTGAAACTTCCCCAGAAACTGAAGTATGACAATCCCATTGCGGAGGACTACAAAGAGAAGTTGACGTGTTTGTGTGAAGGGCGCGAGTGGGTCGAGCGAGAACACCCTGAGTTTGACGCCAGCCAGCTGTCTGCCGGCGAATTTTCAGGATCTGAGTTTCCGGCTGCTTCTGGAGCCCATTCAGCGGAAAAGATTGAATCACGTCGTTCTGCTACGCCGCAGCTTTCTGAAGACCAGAAACAGAAAAACGAATCATATTTTGCAGACTTGGGCAATAGAAACCAGCAGAAGCCTGCCCATCTTCCTCCCTCGCAGGGCGGCAGATACCAGGGATTCGGAAACACTACCACTCCATCGGTTGAAGAACATAAGCGTGGTGGTTTGGGAGCCGATCTTTCTCTCGACAATCTCCAAAAGGACCCCTGGGGAACATTAACGAAGGGCTGGGGTCTATTTTCTACCGCAGTGACAAAATCTGTGGAGGAAGTAAATGAAGCTGTGATCAAACCCAGCATACAACAACTGCAATCGGGTGAGCTTTCCAGTGAGGCTCAAAGGGCCGCTCAGCAGTTTGGTCAGAAGTTTCAGCAAACTAGTAGCACGGGTATAAGCGCCTTTTCAAAATGGACAAAAAATATGCAGCAGCAATATTCCCAAGGCTTCCAACACAAGCCTGAACAGGATTCAAAATACTCCAAACTTTTTGATAGCCTACAAGGTAAGCAAGGTGGCGATAAACAGCCCACGAAAGGAGTAGCATTATCAAAAAATGATGCTGAAGGAGACTGGGATGACTTTTAATAAGCTTGCTCACAGGCGTAGCTGTTTATTTTAGCCATTGAAATTACCTACAGTATCAATCACGCCAAGAATTAGTAGCGTGGGAAATGTAATTTAATAGACCATTGTCTAAATAGATAGAAAAGTCATTATGGTTGGTGCTTATTACTGGAGTTGTTATTATTGTAAATGTCACCTACAGATGATAGCAAGTGATTATAATAAGCTATATTCAGAAGGATTATAAGACGTCCGCATCTTAATATAGTGCTAAATACATTTTAAATACTTGTTAGTTATAACCTTGTTGTTGACTTATTGACTGTCTTAATAGCGCTAAATCAAAAATTTCGTGAAGATATGTTACAATGCGACAGAAGGATAATATTGATGCAGTTGGGAACATAACAGACGATTATAAAGTCCTAATATTTAGTAATGCCAGCCAACGATGGTTTCCTTGACCAACTGCCAAAAGAGCTTAGAGCTGAGGTCGAGAAGATCAGTAAATTGTTACCGGAAGCGCTTCCAATATTTGAACTTGTATATCAAGACGGACAAAACAACGGTAATTCTAAAAGAAAAGCGCTAAAAACAGATGTTTCTGGTAAGTTGAATGATAGCAATGTAATATTTGAGCTCAAAGACATATCATGTCTCTCGCCTGTTAGAAAGAAGTTAAATATGACTATTTCATTGGATGCGGACTTCAAGCCTATAATTGTATTCAACAAGAATAATATTGCAGAATTGATCATTAAAGATTTAAAGGATAGTGTGAACTATGCAGTGTTTCTACCGTTTTCCGAAAAGAAGAATCTGTTGTATTTGTACATGCGCTATCAGAATCCCGATGGAACTAACCCAGATCCAGTGCTCTTAACTATGAATAAAGAAGTTGTTTTAAAACAGTTTAAGGATGCTTCTAAAGTACCACCAGAGGCAACAGATTTCAGCGAGTGCATGGAATATATGAGAAAACAAGCTATATTGACGGGATTTAGAATTTCTGATCCGTTTTCCAACTCTAATGGCCCTCCAGCATTCCATGTCGAATGCCACAGGGGAACTAAAGAAGGTACCTTATATTTCCTGCCTGATCATATTATATTTGGATTTAAAAAACCTATTTTAACCTTTGATTCTAATGATATCGAATCCATCACATACTCTTCTATCACGAGGTTAACGTTCAATGTCACCTTAATCACCAAAAACCAGGATAAGTACGAGTTTTCTATGATCGATCAATCCGAATATGCTCATATCGACGAGTATGTTAAACGGAAGCAAGTGAAGGATAAGTCAATGAGTGATGAATTGAAAGCAAAAACAACTGCAAAGTCGCAGCAGGCCGGAGAACAATCTGCGTTGAAGGAAGCTACGCAACAGCTGAAGGAACAGAGCTCAATTAAGGACATACCTTTAGATTCAGATGATGAAGAAGAAGATGGTAACTTTGAAGAAGGAAGTAGTTCCGACAGAAGTGACGAGGATTCCGATTCAGAAGATGAACATCGCGATGCAGAGCACGACGCCGATGATGATAACAGTGAGGAGGATCAACAGGCACAAGATCAATTCGAAGGTCCACAGGACATCCCTTTAATAATAGATGAGGATGAAGAAGAAAACGATAGTGATATAATAGAAGCAGATGAGGATTCTGGTGTCGAATACCACTAACAGAAAAATACGGAGGTAAATATTTACAGAGCAGAATGTATATTATTTGAAAATTAATGTTATTACGCCACTAATCTTCTAGTATATAGTTCCCCAATTTATCAATTTTTAAGTTACCCACGCCAGACGAGAGAGCATCAATAATCCGCTCGTTCTCTTCGTCAATAGAATCTTCATCAGATTCACTTTCAAATTCTTCTTCCGAATACTCTTCACTATACTCACTATCCTCACCTACTTCGTCTTCGGAAGCACTGTCATACTCTGCGTTCCTCATGCGGTCCATATTGTCTTCCAAGTCCCTATCACCAGGGTGCTTTTTACTAAAACCTGATGCCATTAGTAACTCATCTAAATTATCACACCTTTCGACATCTCTGCTGAAAACCGGATAAGCATACTTATAACCATCTCCGAATCCATCAGTATCTAGAAAATTTGAATCAGACACTGGATCATATTTCAACTTTTTCTTGAAGAATCGTCTAATACAATCAACATCTCTTTTGAAATAGTACTCTGCGTCTGCATGTTGAATAGAAATACATTGTGGAAAATCTATGACAATAAACCCTGGATCATCCTCGCCTTCAGTCTCTTCTTTCATCATAATGTTAAATTCGTTGAAATCACAGTGTATCAAACCGTGGTTTGCTAGGTTAACTATAAATTTCATCAGGTCACAATATAATTTAGGAATATTCTTGTGCTTCCTTAAACGCCTCATAGGGAAACCGTCAATATACTCCATGATAATTACATGCCTGGAGTTATCATATGGTCGTGGGACCTTAAATCCTTTAGTATATAGCATTGACATGAACTGGTACTCCTTTCCTGCTGCTAAGCGCGATAGGTGCATCCAACTAGCAGATTGATTTTTCCTAAGGTATTCTCTATTGTTCTTCACTGTGTGAAAAGAAGTTCTTCCTAGCCTGTGAATTTTCATTACCAATTTCTCTGATTCACGGTTACTAACGCGATAGATATCTGATTCCTTACCTACACCGATCATATTGCCAACAGAATATAGAACTCCTTTGTTAAGTAGAGATTTTAACGCTAGGTAGTCAAACCCATTATATGTAATACAGTAACCATCATACTTCGCATTTCTCATCTTAGATACCAACTTAAGCTTTGCAAGATCCGAAATAGATCTATTTGTACCCGAAATAGACCTCATTCCAGATAGTTGATGAATTAGAGTTGTTGGAACCAACTCATGATTACGGGATCCCTGTTCAGTAGCTTGCAACACTTTAAAGTCGTCACCTGTAAGGTAACGCATATAACTTGTATCAAGTTTCATTTGATCAAGTACTTTTGATTTAAACGCAGTAGTTTTAAGAGTTCAATGAGATGTCATGCGATGAACTTCTCAAGATGATGAAATTCATTCCACATTAACACATGATTTTCAGATACCTTTACACGAAATTTAGTATAGAAGTCCAAAAAATAACAAATGCCATCTCCTGGAATCGAACCAAGGTTTCATCGGCCACAACGATGTGTAATGACCACTATACTAAGATGGCTGGCTGTTGTTAAATGTGATAATGTACTTCATTACAGCTACTGTTCTCTCCCATGTGCTCTACTTAGAAGTTTTCATATTCAATAAGATTTAAAGGAACCTCGAAGGCTAATTTTAAAACATCAATTAGTATTCATTATGTATATCATTAATGGAAAAGCTCAAATTATTTTAATAGCTTCAATTGAGAGCTACATCTTTAGCATTTCTTCCTCTTTGCGAAGTAGTTACGAAGAAATCGTAGCTGTAACAGCCAAACGCCAAATAAAATGGCTGTTTGAGCAACTGCCCAGTGAATTATCTTATTCTTAACCAATTCGCTGAGCTTTATAAACTCTTCCTCATCTGCTCTGATGGTTGCTTGTTCTCTGCGTAAATCTTCAAGTCTATTGATTAGATAAACTACCCGGTTCTTCAAATACGAAACGTCTGTCATCCTTTTGCTGTCTAAGATATCGGCGTGCCGCACTGCCATTTCGATTGAGATCCTAACTCTAATTTGTTTAATTGAAGATATTGGCGTCAAGCATATCCGGTGTTCTCCTGTATTCATAGCTGTAAAGGTGAATTCTCCCAGCGGCAAGTTCGGCTGTGAGAAAACCTTCTCATCCATGTTAAATGTTTCATATATTAAGACCTCTATTCTTATATTAGGGTCAGGAATGAAGTTACCCCGTCCTGATTCCACGTAAAAGTCCACATTTCCAATTAGAATGCTTTCTTTACTTAAGTCTTCATAAAAGCATTTAGTGTTCCCTAATTTAGCGTAGTAATGCAAGCATGATACGTATTGTATGGAGGCTAAGATATATAGCAGAATAATCATCAATTGGTTTATATGTTATAATATAAAGTAACTGCTATTCAACAAATCGAGCTCTAGCCGTTGTTTCATGTATTTAGTGGTTTACCGTAAATGTCAACATATAAAATTATAGCCTACTGCATGAACTGAATTGTGGCAACATAAACATAAAAATAGTTTCTATGTAGATAAAGCGACCTCAATTTTAGTCGACTGTTACTTTAGATTGTTCAAGTAGTATATATCTTAAATTACTACCAAATGACGGAATTGTAATTCATTTCAGCTTTCATGGAGGTTTGCGGGAATACCAGCTTGTTCAGCATTGATCTCTGACATAGTAGAAATGTAATCCGGGCTTGGTGACGGTGGAGGGCATATAGGGAGCTTATAGTTTGGGATGTTTGCTTGCGACCAGAATAGAGAGTTATTTCCTTCTTCAATCTGATTTTTGAGAACTTCAAGAAGGCTAGCTTCCTTCACGGATAGTTCTTTAAGAGGGCCTTGCATGGAAGGGATATTTTCGGTGCTTTTCAGTAGAGTTGTAATGTAGCTGCAAAGAAATTGTAGCATTCGGTCCTTCGCTACAAGCAAAGCTTCGGCAGATATAACACCAGAAATGGCTTTCTTATCTATTTGAACAATCGGTGGTACTTTGGCTGGATTATGTTGTAATTGGGCTAGTATCTTAAATTCCTCAGAGTTGGGATTATTATTAAACATATCAACATATGGCATGAATGGTAGAAGCATTTCAAGAGTTGTAGGGTTCGTATCGTTTATCCAAATGCGTTCATTTAACAGCACTAGCTCTAAGTAGGGGAAAATATGCAATTTAGAATAAAACCGTAGAATATCTGAGCAACAGCATTCAAGACCACCTGTAGCAAGTAAATTCACGGAAATAGTGAGGTTCCAGAACTGTACTTTCTTGTTAGCTTGAGGGAAAAATCCATATGTGTTCATAAAGTGTACCAGCTCTTCTACAGGGGAATAGCTTATAAATATTTCACATAGGTTTGATTTTCTCGTACATTTATTAAGATCTAGCATTAGCAGTATATCGTTGGTTTTACGGTCGATATCAAAATATGCATTTGTAAGCTCATTATCATGGTTAACAAAATCAAGAACTGGAACCAATGTTGTACTCACCATAAAATCGTCAGTATTTGAATCTGCTTCTTCCGGAATTTCTAAACAGCGAGAAACTACACCGCTGATCACTTTAAGGATAACCTCTTCGTTGAAGTCGGTGAAAACCTGTGAGTAGAACTGTAGTAGCTTGGACACAAACAATTCTTGAAACCCATTCCTATAATGGCAATAATAGGCACTAGCAACTTCATCTAAAAACACCGATGTAACAGGTATGGAAGCATCTGTTTTCAACAGAACTTCCTTCAAGTAATACGTCAAATTTTGTTGAAAAGCGTAACCATCCGCTAGAAGAATTGCGACGATACCAAAATATACAATTAGAATGTTCGTTTCACTAATGAATGAATGATGGTCTTGGTCATCAAGAAACATTCCGATATATCGCTTTAGCTCCTTTTTGGAATCAATAAACTCATAAGTCTCGTCGTCGTCATCATTTAACCATCCCATTATGGCTTCCACTGAAAAAGTGCTCGACCTTGGTATGCGCAGTACTTCAACTAGGCTGCTATCCTGTAACCTATAATTTTCGGCATTGGATAGATCAACAATCAACCCAGAACCCGACTCAGGAGTTTGTAGCAGTGATTTGTCAACCGAAACACCGGGAGATATTTTAATTCCACAGTTTCGTGAATACCAGTCTGCTACTTCTTGCATGCCCATATTAAAATTGGTTACAATAGCAATTGTTATTGGAGGCGATCCAAAGGATTAATTATACTTTAAAGTAGCAGAAAATCATCTTAAATGCTGACAAGCTGTTACTCTAAATCGAGCAGGTGACAGACATGTTTTGTTTTTTTCGCCGATTTCTATGCATGAAAAATTTGATGTAATTTGTAACATATTCTGTCTCATCGCGTACATGTTTACGAACAACAAGGATGGTGCAAGCGATAAAACTAAGTCAGCTGGCTAAGCGCAAGCGTGAGGAGGCAAAAAATGCTGAAGTTGAGTCTGATGCTAGCTTTTCCGTCTCAGATTCAGATTCTGGCGAAGATAGTGACGACCAAGATGAAGGAGAAATCATCAACATTGACTTTGATTTCTTTAATGCTAACCCCGATATAGACTTCCATTCGGTGAAAAACCTGCTCAGACAGCTTTTTGGAGCTCAAACGTCTAATATGATACAGCTAAGCGCTCTGACTGATCTGGCTTTGGCATCGCCGATGACTACCATCAAGACTGATGGTCAAGAATCTGATCCATATTGTTTTCTGTCGTTCATTAACTACAAAGAAAACAAGAACTCAAACTACGCCAAATTTTTATCAAAGGTTGACCCTAAAATCAGTAATTTCCTTTCAACTATCGATAATTCCCACCAAACATGTGCCTTGGTTCTTTGTGAACGTCTAATCAATATGCCAGCAGAATTGATTCCTCCGCTATATAGAACAACCCTTGAAGATATCGAAAAAAGCTCTGAGAATGGCAAACACTTTGACTTTTACCTAATTGTGAGCAGGAAATACGAGGTCAATTTTGATATGGATAGCGATGATGATGATGATGACGAAGACCAAGACTCAAAACCCCGTAAGAGAGTCAAAGCTGCAGAAGTGGACTATTTCCACGAAGAAGACAGATACCTAGAAAAGAATGCCGAAATACATATTGAGACGGGGGCCAAGAAAGGTATTATTGCTTCCTATATAGTCATAGACCACGATGGTCTTGTGAAAGCCATCCAAGAATTGCAGGATAACATTGCCAGCTGGAAATAGGACCTGTACTGCAGTTCTGTATTCATAAATAATCAAATTTCATCATTGATATATATAAGTAAAGGAGGTTCCTAAATGCCAGTATGAGTGCTCCAGTGACAGCGACAGTGACAGTGACAGTGTGACGTTATCGTAAATACCTACTTCATCTAAGCACTATATATTTAGTGTAAACCTACAACATTATCAGCGTCAAAAACCGCTAGTAACCGGAATCCACGCTCTACCACTAATACTCGTATCTAAAACTTTAGTGAGCCGCTCTTATGAGTACTCCACGCTATATATTTATTTACGCGATCAACCGGGTAACCGTTTCCGTATAATATGATGTGTTGATTTTGAAAATTGTCCTTAGTTGTTATATACAGTAACGAGCAGCAAAGGAAGTGTTATTGAGGGTTGAAAAAACAATAACAAAAGGGAAAGAGTAGCTGAGAATAGTTACTCGTAGTGCTGAGGTGTGCAGCTGTCAAGAAGTTTTAGAAGAGGAGTTTCACTTACAGCTTTTCCTTTTGCTGTTTACTTCCATCTTAAGCTGTCGGGCTTTCTTTTTTTTTGATATTCTGGGAATTTATTGTTATTATATGGGGCTTTACCTTAAGAACAAGGCGAATTGTTTCATATAATCCAATTCGATTAGAGTTGCAAGTTATTATTCGTTGATTTTACAGCTTGGCGTATTTCAATTCCCCTTTTCTACAAATGTCAGGTCTAAGAAAGGAGCCTTTGGTAGAGAAAAAAATCCAAATGGAAAATATTCTAGAGGAGAGGAACAGCAAGCTGTCACAGCTGTTTTGGCTGTCACGACTTAATGAGATGAAAGGAAGTGCAGACATGGAATCTCTAAAAAGTGAATTAAATGATTTTTTAATGCGAAATGATCTGAGGAAGAACGTACCGTTTGAAGTTTCGAATTTACCAGTATATAAACCTCAAGAGCCTCAGCTGGATAAGAGGCCTGTGCGAAGCAAAAGTATCACACCGTCTGAAAATGGAAGCCATAAGAAGAAAGATGAGAATTTGTCAGCGATTGATCCGGAAAATAGAAAACGTACGCGTGATTCACAAATGACTGAAGAGAGTAGTGTTGCTGAAAAGTCTCTAGAACCCCCTCTAAAACAACAGAAAAAGATTTTAGATGGGTTTCTTGTTCCACAGACAGTACAGGCTACCAATGGCAAGGAGATTGGCATTACAGGTAATATGCCTCATGGTGATGTGTTACGGACATCATCTGAACCTGCAGGGAATGTACCGAGTGTGAACGCACAACAGGTTTCTCCTACATATAATTTAGACATTTTAAATCTGCATGTGAAGCCTACTGAAGTTGAGACGAAGAAGAAGCAGAATCCCATAATTGAGGAGATCAGAAAAGGCAAACATCAGCAGTCTCAAGATCTGTTTAAGGAATCTGAGGTAAACAAGGATTCAGTTTATCTCGTTATGGATGAAAACATACCGACAAAACTTCCTCAGGCAGTGCCGTTGGCGGAGCTGAAGTATGTTTCTCAAACATTACCGTTAATTAGACTAATTCCATCCACTCATAAGGTCCTAACCACCGATCTCTATAATACTGCGTTAAATGAAGGGCGTATAACCGTGGTGTCATCCCGTATTGAGGAGTTACGAAGGTTAAACCTATGGTCCCTACGGCAGCCGAAAAAGTTCATTGACCCATGGGCATCATTGAAAGCAGGCACTCATCATAATATAATGTTAAGTGAAGCAAAATGGATGCGAGAAGATTTTAATGAATCTAAAAAGTTCAAAATAGCCATGTGTGCTTTGATTGCAGAAGCTGTTAAAGACTATTGGAAATATGGCAAGGTCTGTTTGGTTAAAAGGAAGATGCATTCATCGGCAGCTTCAGAGGAAACTGATAAACCTGTCACTTCGAAAGACATAGCTGGCAATAACGAGGACAACACGGATGCTGGTAAACATGGATTACCTTGTGATGATAATGACCCACAGAGTATTGATACTACATTATTATTTGAGAAACCGGACCCGAATAAGGAAGTTATGCTCCCTGATTTACCACAAATAACAGAGGAAGAATACAAGCAGAATGTAAAGCCACCAATTTTTAAAATATTTTTGACAAGCTCGGATATTTCTCCTTTGGAGAAAATGGTATTGCAAAACGCTACTCCCTATTCAGGTTTAGAAGGAGAGAAGGATAAGCAGGAGGAGGTACCTTTCGTTCCAATATCAAAGTCTACCGTTATTCTGGACAATGATAAATTTTTGAAGCTAGTTGAAAAGCAAATAATTGATGAAGAACCGTCACTAGTCGCGCTTTCGAAGAGAAGGGGAATGTTTTATGGAAATCGAAGAAGTCATTATCTAAAGCCGCCAGTGGCTCCTGCATTGCGTTATTTAAAGTTCAGAACACCTACGATATGGTCTCCTGATGATGACCAGGAGCTGGTGAAAAACATTAACCAGTATGCATATAATTGGGAGCTGATTAGTTCACAAATGTCCTCTCAAAACACAAGATCTTATGTGTCCAACATTGAGCGTAGAACTCCCTGGCAATGTTTTGAGAGATTTGTACAGCTTAATGAGAGGTTCTCCATTCACGATATGAAGGGCCCTCGCGCCCATGCTGCTCAAGTCTGGTTGCATGAGGCGCACAAATTGCAACAGCAGCAGAAGCGGCGCATTTCGCCCTTAGGAGTTGGGCCGGAATCAATTCAGCGCGGTCATAGAAGGTTACGTTGGGCTAGTATGTTTGAGGCAATGAGGAAGAACATCAAGAAACGAGAAAATGCACCAAGGCCTAATCCTTCACAGCCAAGAAAACCGCTGGATGTAAAAAGTATGGTAGTTCCAACCCCAGCAGAAATATCGGAATTAAAAGCTCAGCGAGATGAAACGCTGCGCCGTGAAGGTCAACTACGCCGTGCAGCTAAACAGAGGATTGAATTAGCGCAAATACAACAGCAGCAACAGGAGCAACCGCAACAGTTATCTGAGCAGACGAATATTCGCTCTAGAATATCTTCGAGCGCTCCCGGGACGAAAGAACTTAACAATGATAATAAGGCAGTTATGACGCCAAGACAAACACAAAGTTCTCCTATAACTGATGATAGATCCCAACTAACAATCCAGACCCCTCGCCAAAGTAAATCCAAATCAGAGTCAGAACAAGATGTTATTGAAAGATATGCAAACAAGATTATGGCGCAGAGGCCTGAATTAACTCAAGACATTGCATTAAAGGCCGCAGAAAATTATTACAAGAATGTGAACCTTAAGCATCAACAGCAACAAACCTTTGCTAAGCAAGCTGTGTCGCAATCTAATACCTCTTTATCCACGAACGCAGGTTCCGCTTCGAACGGTGTAGCGAACAAGATTAGGTCACCAACCCCACAAGAGATCTTGCAGAGAATTCAACAAAAACAAAACGATTCATGACGGTTACCAAGGCTACATTATTTATTGTGTAACTATTAGACAATTAATTTAATGAATAAATCATAATACTGGGTTAGCGAGAGTTAAGGTTTACTTTATTCTTCTTACACAATTACCTTTGTATACAATCTAAATATTTCTGGAACCCTTCAAGCCATTCGTTGAAGTAGGTCAAACAGGTGGCAAGGTGAATATGGATGTTTCCTCGATATCGGAACCATTATAATTATAAGTGATTTTCCACTTGATCTTTAATGGTTTTGAATCCTCAAGTTCGGGGTGTTCAATTTGCCCCTGTTGGCTGATGCTGTCCTTTGTATCCGGTGATAGGGCATTACCAGACTGTGGGAATAGCTTCAATGTACAGCTTTTTGGGACTGCGAGCATAAATGTAACGTCAGTGATATCGCTGTTAGAAACATTGGTAAAATAGGACGTTGTTTTAATTTTTGTGTCGCTTATCCTTTCCAATTCGAACTCCAATCTTAAATGTTCAGATTGATTTAGTAATATACGCTCAGGATGTTTGAATGGTTTGTTGTTCATTTCAGATGACTCAGGCACGGTCTTAACTGGTAGTTTAAACCCTTGATAAGGTGCAGCAGAACTCACGATTTCTTGAGTTGAAGCCATGGTATCGTCGCTAAGCAGATCCAATGGGTCATGGTTGTACGTTACCTCAACCGATGGTACCTGTTGCTGATGCTGTTGCTGTTGCTGTTGATGATGATGGTGATGATGTTTTTGCTGCTGCTGCTGCTGTTGCTGCTGCTGCTGCTGCTGCTGCTGCTGTAGTTGTTGTTGATGTTGATGTGGTGCAGCAAATGAAATGCTACCACCAGCCCCATAATCTAGCGGCGATTGCGAGAATTCCAAATTATTCAATTCACCTAGAATATCATCAATGGAACCGTCTGATGGGCCTCCAACTGCTGGTGAACTTGGTTCACTATCTTCATCCCCAAAGTTTATCAAATTAATTTCATTTGCTAATGTCGTAGCATTTTCGTTTACATTTACTTTATATGCTACTTCATGTACACCTCCTGAAGATCTGTCCTTTAGTAGTTGGTACTTCTGCAATAACTGATTCACTACATCGTTAAACTGTAATAAATCTTGGACAATTGAGTCATCTGTCTCATCATCATTTATAATTTCCTGGAATTTTGGCTGAGAAGACTTCAAAGAACTGTACAATTCTACTATTGTATCATCCTTCAAATCAGTCAACTCTGATGCACTTAGCATCTCGCTGAATAAATCTGCTTTACGCCTTAATTTTGTTATTTCATTTTCTAGTGTCTTCCGTGCATTCACGGCGTTATCCTCCTTAAAACCTGCCATAATCTTCATCAATTTATTAGCTTCTCTCAAATCATCTGGTTTTCCGCGTCTAATAAGTTCCTCCAATTTGGCAGCTTGTGCAATATCTTGTTCCTTTTGCAGTTCCTTGGGCGTTTTTAGGTTGTCACTTGGTCTTAAAACAGCCAAGTCCTCCTGGTTGATCTTGGGGAACACATAGCCCTTGTATTTTAACAAGCTGTGCATGTCCCGGATATATGTCATATCTTCCTTATAGTTGGAATGCTTACATATCGTTTGATACCATTCCTCTATAGCGGTCAAAATCAATCTTTGGACTTTGGTATACCTAAGCGGGGGGCGCTCTGGGAACCTTTTGACAAGTTCATTTAAGAACTCCTTCCTTGATATCTGTAAATGAATTGGATAGCCACAATTCTTTACTAACACGTCCAATAGACACAAAGCAAAAACGGCTGTACGCGTGCCCTTGGAATTTATCAACTTTACAATAGCCACACAAGCGTCCCTAGGAGCTGAACCTTGCTTGGAATTAACGTGATCAGCAACATCTAGATTCAGAGAAAGGTCAGGCTCAGGCAGAGATTGTCTACATGCCTTATGGATTTTCCGTAGTAGTATATTGCCATAATCTTCAGTCTTTTGGACAGGCGTTTCCGGCAAATAGATACTACTGAATGACATCTTTCACACTAACTGGGTAGGGCTCAGGTTCTATGGGGTTTAAACCTTATTGTGGTCAGTAGTAAGGTAGAAATCTATTGCAAATCTCACCCCTTTTAAAGGCGCTGTTCAAAAACGACGCTAGCCGGGTAAGAGACGGGCACGTGAACTGATGAAGTTATACTATATAGCAATGAAGTAGTATAAAGATACGCTTATCTCGATACCTTATACTGCTTAATGGTGGTATTTATTTCTTCTGTTTTATTGTGTCTGTTGTTGCGGCGCGTTTTGCTTTATAGATTAGCAACGTTAGCTTATGTTGTTCAAGAAGTTGAATACATCAGCTTATAATTAGGGCGTTTATAATCTTTAAGAGGTCTAAGGGGCTATGAGCGAAGGGGAGGAGATCAACAAGGATCCGTTCCACGTGGACCAATTGATTCTGGATTACGATTATTTGATATATAGGATTAAAGATCATGTGTCAACTATCCACCTTGAAACAACTAATGCTTGCAGAAGGCAGCATGACTTGATTACGAAAGGAATTGTGGAGGATATTATTGAAAATAACATCAAAGAGTTACGGAATGTTCTCGGAAAGTGCAAGGAGCTAGAGGCGTACATTTTACAGTTGAATGCGCTTGATTCTATAGTAAATACGTTTCATGAGAGAGTCAATGAAGTAATAAAACAACTGCGTGATATAAAGGTACATAACATGAATATCTCTGAACAAAATACTTCTACCAGGTAAGCCTTTCTTCGCCTAGGGCGATCTTTCTTTGCAAGTAGTTTAATCTCTGTTGGTCCCACCTTCGTTTTGCGGACGCTCTACTCATTCTGACGCAAGCGAGAACCAGAAGAGCGACACTTTTGAAATTGAGACGCGTAGTTCTTCTTACGTTGTATGATGGGAAGAGTGGGTAGTCGTAATTATCAGCGTAGGTGGAATTTAGGAGAGGCTGCACTTCGTTCTCTAGTTTGAGGATGTCGAGTTTTACGTGTTGTGAACTTGCCTTTAAGACGCGGTTCAAGTATTCATTTACCACCTTTAAGTCATTGTTCCTCTTGACCTCATTGTAATATTTTAGCCTATAGTAGTCAGCCCTATCTTGCCACGATGCACTGCTTGCATTGGCTGGAATTGTTGTGGCGGGTGCGGCGCCCAATACCTTGGAGCCGACTTGGTGGTTGTTGTCCAATAGTTGCTTTTCCAATTCTATGTTTTCATCTTGTAGGGACTTTATTTCATTTAGAAGCTTGGTTCTCATGCTTTGGTACTTCTCCTGCCACCTAGCGTTGAGATCTTCTGAAGGGATTTTGGTGTCGGCAGTGTTTTCCTTTAGTTTGACAAATTCCTTGGTGATGAACTCAAGCCTTGACTGAACCTTTTTCAAGTCCTCTTTATACGATTCCTTGTGGGTCTTTTGCTTGTTCAGTTCCTTTGTTAAACTAATGTTCTCTGATGTTAGATCATTATAGCGCTTCATCAAAGCTTTGAATTCCTGTCGCCTTTCATCCATAAGACGTTCGAATTCACTAGTCCCATTTTCTTTCAATAACTGTTCATAAGTGTTTTTTAGAGATTCACATTTTGTTTCCCACATACGGATCTCTCGTTGCTTCGTGTCTTGGATAGATCTGAGTTCGAGTTTTAGCATGTCGATTTCCTTCTGTAGACGGTTTTGTTCTAAAGGCTTTTCCGAATTCAAGTCATCCAACTTGGATTGCAAAGCCATCAACTCTCTTTTATGCTGCAGCTTAACATCTTCTAGTTCACGCTTCGATTGGCTTGTCAGCTGTTCTAAATCACGCAAAGTAGTCCTTAAAGTCGCAACTTCGCGCTCTTTCTTTTCTACTTCTTCCTGTGCTGCTTTTCGACTAGGAGAAGATCTCACATATTGCCCAATGCGCCGTTTATAAGAGCCGTTTTCAGTTTCTAATCTAGACACGATCTCTCGAAGTTTGATCACTTCAGCGTTCAAATCTTGGATTTTAAGTTGTTCGGAGTTGAGCTTATCTAAAGCCTCCTGCCGCCCAGTCAAGATCCTCTCACGTTCGCTTTCTAGGAGTTCTATTCGTGATTCCGCCTGCTTCAAGTCACCCTTTAAAAGTTTGTTTTGTTCCTCAAGGTAACTCTTAAGTTCATTTAATTTGCGGCTTTCTTCCTCCAACGAATTTATCTTTTCGCGCAAGATATTCTCGCCGGAAGAGGCAGTCTTGGTAAAGCTGTCCAGCTTTGCCTTTGAAGACACTTTGTAACCCTCATATTCATCTCTCAATTCTGATAGAGCACTTTCAGAAGCTCGAAGCTCCCTCTCTAGAGACTGTCTCTGGTGACTCAACTCTTGCAATCTTGTCTCTAAGTTCTGGATACCTTGGTTTTTCTCGTCAATCTTCTTCTCTAACTCCAACAGAGCTCCGCTATCATGATCATACTCCTGTAATTGATTTACTAGTCTTTGTATCTTCTCTTCTGCCTCTTTTAATGCAGTTTCCTTGGAACTAAGACTGTATCGCAGTTGATTAATGTCGCTTTTTAGCATATCAATATTCATGGTATGCTGAAGTTCCTTTTCCGAATGTTCCTTTTTGGTACTTTCCAAACTGCCTTCAAGCATCTTAATGTGCTTGCGTAGCTTGTTAAGTTGCTCATTAGTGCCAGCCAATGACAACTCCAATTCGTTACGAAGTTTTTCGCATGAAGAGTGATCTTCCACCATAACAGGCTGTTCAATATCTCTTTGATCTAGCTCATCAAACTTTAGCTGCAACTCTCGAAACCTCTGTATCAACTCATGGTGTTTCGTTTTCCATTCTTGTAATTCGTCAAGCACTTCAAGGCTTTGTCTTAGTTGACCATCATCAGATACATTATTCAAAAATTTCAACAAACTATTACATTTCACTCTTAGACTGTAATTTTCCATAGTCAACTTCTGCAAAGTATTCTGTTGTTCCTTGAGGGGATTTGACCCTAAATCTGAGTTTCCCTTAGAATCGATAGTAATCAAATCCGGTACTGGATCTTTCTTAGATCTTGAAATAGAATGTACACTCTGTTCTGGAATAGTGTCATCGAATGAAGTATCATTAAATAACCTCTGAGAAGTAATAGTTTCATCAGCAACACGGGACTTCTTTGTAGCACTATTCTCCGTAAAAGAATCGTTCTCATCTATCGAAGCTCTTTTCGCCTGACGCATTATTTGGGCATCCATGTTTTCCTTATCCTGAAGGTGGCCTATCGGAGTGAACTCATATTTCTTGTGCTGACTATCAGCAGGAGTACCTATTTTTGAGAACATCTACTTTATCGCGTTCCTTCGTATCGCTTCTAATTCTTCAATTCTAGTTCCGTTGACGAGTGTTATAATAGTATTCTATTAATTTGTGGACGCGAGGGAAGCCATAAAAAAAAATCGCCAAATGTCACAGACGCTAATATGGCGACGCTAAATAAGAGGACTTAATTCCGACATGTGTGCCCTATATGTAACTAATATTATGCTAGTTATTTTAGGAGGTTTCAGAGCTTTTCGTTCTTTGTTCTGGAGCTTTATTACTATGTTTTGGTGTTAAAAGTTTATATGTAGTTCTAAAAGTTAAGATACTGAAAATGAAAGTCGAATTGATCCAATGTGATTGAAGTGAATCATATGCAATTTATTCAATCTCGATTGGTTATCTATAAATATTTTATTTATGTTTTATGCGGCGATGCCAATTATTGTAGGATATGTACTCTGCATCATAATTCCAAATAGTAGTTTATACAATTTGCGGGGATTTTAAAAGACCCTTGTTAAGGACTGAGAGTTCAATCGGCAAAGGAGATTTCTTTGAAAAGGTACTGAACTTTGCCCCAATCGTCATATCCATCATCGTACTCTTCTTTCAAGACTTTCAAATTATTCAGGTCTAAAAGATTCCATAGAAGCTCCCTCTCTGCCTTGTATTTTGCTCTAATAGGGACTTCAAGATACACAATTCCATCACTGGCTAGAAATTTCTTGATCATGGCTACGAGCCAATACGGATGCTTTGGAGAATATATTGGGTCTGCGATGAGTATAGTATCGAATTTCTCTTCACCGAATTCGTCTAAGAACGACTTTGGATTTGTCCAGTCCAGTACGGTCGCATGCACATTTTGAAGGCCGTTTAGTCGAATGTTCTTTTTTAAATTTGGGACTATTTCCGGAAGGTCAGTCAGTATAATCTGGGAGTTGGACTCGGAGTGCGATAATGCATAGGATATTCCTACCAGTCCTGTCCCTGCGCCTAACTCTAGTACCTTAGTCCGTGAATGAATCTGCAGTATCTTCTGAGAAAGGATTAGAGATGCGCCCCACGTCTTAAGACCAAGATTGTCATTTGTCAGTGCTGGTTCATGCAATTTTATTTCATGTGAAAGCCCGTCGACGTGGAACTTCCTAGTAAGAGCCGGAAGCGCAGTTCTGCCGCATTGTTCAGAAATTCTCAAGCTAGCCTGTTCAATAATTTCATTTTTGAGCGGAGCATTCGACGATTCATAGTAGCGCAGAATATTATTGTAGTAGCCGATGAGCTCCGGACCGAACTGAGAAAGTAACATTGGGACCTTTGTACATAGAGTTTGAAAATTAAAAATGACTTTATTGTTGAATTTGTTATAATAGTTCATGATTGCATACAGTGTAGTTTCTGACATATTCTTTTCACTAATAACGTACTTCCAGTCATTGTTACCGTCTTGCTGCTCATTGCTGAAATTGACCTGTGTATCCGGTTGCAAGAGCTGGAGGACACCATAAATCACATTAGGATCAGCAAGGTTGGGAGACGGCAAGTCTAGTACCGAGATTGGGGACATATCTGACTCCGGAGGCGTCGGCGGGACATTCAAACGTGGACCATTAGAAGCGTTACTATCTGACAAAAGACCTGCTTGTTTAGTTTGCAGCTTATGTTGTACACATATCACACCATCATCTACAGTATGAGTATGCGAATTGGAAACACTGCTAATAAAGTCCAGTGGGTCAAACATTTTTGTCCGATGCTTTAATGTCCTTAGTTTGTCGCTCTAACCATCGAAATTTCCGAAATTTTTAGCGCTTTGGTCATCCAGGGTTCGGTCAACGTTTAATACATATAGTGTAAACTATAAAAGGTTAACATATAGAATGTCTAAGGGGTCTTAATTTCATCCAAACTGCTAATAGCGTTGTTTAGGGCTTTCAAAGCAGCACCGGACTTAATACTTGTCTCAGCAGCTTCAACACCTTCCTTCCAATTCCGGTGATCTCTACTTAGACAGTAAATCATTGCAGTGTTCATTAAGATGAAGTCATATACTGCATCTCCTTTTTCAACTTCACCGGATAATATGCGGAGAAGGGTTTCTGCGTTTTTCTTACTAGAGTTGGACACAACTTCGTTTATGTCGTGCTCTTGCAAACCGAAGTCGGCAGGTTCGATCACAAAGGTCTCAATTGTCTTCCTGTCAGGGTGGTAGTGCCAGACATTAGTCTTACCCTCGGTGGAAACCTCGTCAATTCCAATATCGGCAGAGACAATAAAGAGCCTACAGTTTGAGCATAAAATAGATGCGGCTCTAGCGTATTCTCCGGCGACGTGTTTGCTGTACACACCTAGCACCTTGCACATAGGGATTTCCAAGTTATGGAAGAGTGGCCCAACAATGTTGAATATCGTACGAATCTTCATAATCTTTTTCAATTCTGGTAAGCATGCCATGCCCGGGTGGAAGCTTGGCCCCAAAATATACATGAAGGTGTTCTTTGCCAGCAACCCTGGAACTGTTTCCGGGACCACCTTAGAACCATCATAACCAAGCTCGGTTAAGATGTCTCCAGAACCACTGCTTGAAGTATTAGCTTTGCTACCGTGCTTGCATATTTTCAAACCTGGAATACCACCTGCAACTATACATGACGACGTAGATACATTGAAAGTGTTGTGACCGTCTCCACCAGTACCAACGATATCACCATATATCACTCCCTCCTCTATGATCAAATCTTCAGCCTTAACGGAGTTGGCCGTTTTCCTCATTGCCTCGATTGTGGCAACAAGGTATTCCGCCTTGTAAACTTTGTTACGCGCTTGCAATACAGCCAAGAAACAGGACACATGGATGCTGTTCTCAACAGTGGTTAGACCAATAGTTCTCATCTGATCCACCAAAATAGTGATTGCTTCTTTCAAGTCATCTGGGGTAAAATTTTCTGGATCGTTAAGTAGCTTATTAGTATATTCGGTTAACTGCATGATTGATTTGAATTGCTTCTGCTACCTATGCTCTCAAGAACTGCTAAAGCACAACTATATTATTATTTTGTTGTGTTTCCTTCATTCTGTTGTATCGTCTGCCTTATATATCACAAGCCGGAATATGGTCCCTCTGAGTCATTTATGGGCAACCATAAATGAGTACGTGGCAAGTAACCAAAATCTAAAAAACTACATACCGCATCATGAATCAAAGAATATCAGGGCAACTAAAAGTCAGTGCAGATTTGCGCAACAGGACTAACCTTTGTTTGTGTTATCCTGCCCAGATCGCCTATTTTCTCTAAAAGGGTCAAGATAGTGCTTCCGTATCCTTTCCTCATCCGGTGTTTTTGTGTAACTAGTTAATTAACGTTGCCACCGTATCACTATTTACGACAGGTGAGAGGCCTGATAAGTGTTACCCGGCTGTCACGTAAGGTGAACGAAATTAAGGTGGCCAAGTTGGAACCGCCGAAATTTTGGATGGCAAAGGAATAACTTACAAAACAAGATCTTAACTTTTTATTAAGAATACAGATTTCAATTCAAAGCCAGCACTCTAGCTACAGTTGTATTACAAGCAATAGGGAAATGTTGAGCACATCAGATGGATCACTCGTTGGTATCTCTAACCTACCAAATCAGCGTTATAAAATCGTCTCCAATAAGGGAGGTGTGTTTACGTTCATGTGCTGTGGTGAATCAGGTTTAGGTAAAACAACTTTTATTAATACCCTTTTCCAAACAACTTTATCACCATTAGACAACCAGAATAGACGCCAGCAACCTATCAGGAAGAGCTCAGAGGTTAATGTTATTCGTGCAATGTTGGAGGAGAAAAACTTCTCTTTGAGGGTGAATGTTATTGATACTCCTGGATTCGGTGACAATGTGAACAATAATAAGTCTTGGCAGACTATCGTGGATTTTATTGACGACCAACATGACTCTTATATGCGCCAGGAACAGCAGCCCCACCGGTCGGTGAAGTTCGATTTAAGGGTTCACGCTGTGTTGTATTTCATTAGGCCTACTGGACATGGCTTAAAGCCGCTAGATATCCAAACCATGAAGCGTATATCCACAAGAGCGAACTTGATTCCTGTGATTGCAAAGGCGGACACATTGACTGCCAAGGAATTACAGGACTTCAAGGTTCGGATTAGACAAGTTATTGAGGCCCAGGATATTTGTATTTTTACGCCTCCCTTGGACGAAGCAGACCAAGGAGATCCAGCTGCTCTGGAGCACGCAAGACAATTGGTCCAATCAATGCCATTCTCGGTTATTGGGTCCGAAAAGAAATATGACAATGGGTCTGGTACCACAGTGGCGGCAAGAAAGTACCCATGGGGTCTCGTGGAAGTCGAAAATGACGCTCATTGTGATTTCCGCAAACTAAGATCGTTGCTATTGAGAACCAACTTGCTCGACTTGATCTTGACCACTGAAGAACTACACTACGAAACTTACAGAAGATTGCGTCTAGAAGGTAATTCGTCCGCCGAGGACAAGGATGGTATTCTTCCTCACCCTGCTCCCGCCAGAAAGTTGTCTCATAATCCAAAGTTTAAGGAGGAGGAGAATGCATTGAAGAAGTATTTCACAGATCAAGTGAAGGCCGAGGAACAAAGGTTCAGGCAATGGGAACAAAATATTGTTAGCGAGAGAATCAGATTGAATGGAGACTTGGAAGAAGTCCAAGCTAAGGTAAAGAAACTGGAAGAACAAGTCAGGGCATTGCAGCTAAGAAAACATTAAAATTAGAAGTCTAGTATTAGAGAATGAAGGTTTGATTTGATGGGGAATACAATCCACTACATTTGCCGCCCGTATCGGTGCTCTTGAAGTATACTGAAAATCACAGATACCATTTTTTTTTTATTTTGCAGAAAGTTACTCTAGATAGCGTACTATTATTATTCTCATTCTACATACAACAATCATCTTCATAGTGGAATCAATTAAATGCGAGCAATTATTACTTATTAACCTTCATTGTTTTGTTCCTATAAACACCCACATTAACTAGGCTGTAAAAGAATGTTCGCCACCCTTCAAAATTAAAACATGTTCCTGCGAAAACGCAAAACTTAAAACTAAACGATTAACATTAAACTAGTGGATAGAACCCTAACAAAACCTCTTAAAGCTTATTCGAGCTCTGATATATACTTTTCGGCGTCCAAAGCAGCCATACAACCAGATCCAGCGGAGGTAATGGCCTGTCTGTATCTGGAATCTTGGACATCACCGGCTGCGAAGACACCTGGAACTGAAGTCATCGATGTTCCTGGAATAACTTTTACATACCCAGTATCATCCAAGTCAACCTGGCCCTTAACAATGCTGGTGGCTGGTGTATGCCCAATAGCATAGAATAGACCATTAACAGCCAAGTCATATTCATTATTGGTTTCGCGATTCTTTACCCTTAATGCATTCAAGAACTTGCCGTCTCCCTTGGCTTCCAAAGGTACCGTATTATACAAGACTTCAATTTTTTCATTCTTCTCTACACGTCTTTGCATGATGTTGGATGCACGCATTTGGTCTCTTCTAACCAACATGTAAACCTTGGAGCCGTACTTGGTTAGGAATGCAGCTTCTTCACATGCAGAATCACCGCCTCCTACAACTGCCAAAGGCTTATTTCTGAAAATTGGCACAGCTCCGTCGCATACTGCGCAGGCTGAAATACCCTGCTGCCAATATGTCTCTTCGCCAGGCAAGTGCATCCTCTTGGCAGAGGCACCTGTCGCCAAAATCACCGCGTCAGTGGTGATAGGCTCACTGTCCTCGTTGAACTCAGTCCATAGCTTAAAAGGCTTCGAAGAAAGATCAAGCTTGGCAACAGTCTCAGTAATAACTTCCGTACCAAATTTCACAGACTGTGCCTTCATTCTATCCATCAACTCTGAACCGGTCAAACCCTCAGGAAACCCTGGAAAATTCTCTATCTCAGTTGTTGTAGTTAATTGACCACCGGCAGCAATTCCATTGGCAAACATACCCTCGTAAAGGGTGGGCTTGATTTCAGCTCTTGCCAAGTAAATTGCTGCAGTATGAGCAGCAGGGCCGGAGCCGATGATTGTACATTTCTGGTGCACCATTATGGACTATAGTAGTATCAATTATTGAACAAAATTTTCCGAGATATGTAACGACAAATTCAACGAGAGCTTGTTGTTAATTTTTAGAAGTAATTCCAAGTATTCGACAACTTCGAGTCCCTTCAGCCGACAATTAACTTTATTTCATTTTATTATATACAGTGAACATTACAAAGAACGGAGATATTGGCTTATATTATCCGCTTAACCCCGTTGGTGCATCCGCCTTCTATCCCCGAAAGCTCTTGCACCTGGTAACTTCGTACGGATATCACCGTCGCCTGTCAGCATTGCTATTACCAAGCATACTTTCATACGGGGCTAACCAGCGGAGATAGCCTCGACGTCCGAGGTGCCATCGGGTTCGAGATACCGTTATACGAAGCTCGACGATCCCTTGTACGATACCCGCGAGCTGTCCGCGGCAGTTTCCACAGTTGTTCGTCTTTATTACAGATTTTATTACAAATTGTGCTTACATATATTGTTTTACGATATATGCTGTTTAAGTCTTTGACCGAAAGCTTGGACGTCTATATCAGTCCCTAAAAACTTCTGGAATACCGCGGATGCGTTTTTGAGGATCACGGGGTTCAGAAATACCTGGTTCAGAAAATACTGAAGACCGGCTCTTCTATTTGCAAGCCAACACTTATCAAAATTAACGTCGTTGTACCTCCATGCATCATACCATTTGACTGTTGGCGGTAGATCAGGTATATACCCAAGTAGCCTTCGTGGTAATTTGAGTAGCAGGCGCTCTCTGAAACGCACAAAATCGCTATAGCGCTTTTGGAGCTGTATTACTCGCCTACCGTCTTTAGTTTTAACTTGGATGTTAATAGTCCATAATGTGAACCTGCTCTGCCTCAGAGGAGCCCTAATATCGGTGTCAGTAACTTCTGAGCATATTCTTATATCTACTGCTGTAATACGTAAGTTTTGGCTATTATTGCTCTCACAGTCGCTATCTGCGGCCTCGCTTGCATCCACGAGTTTTATGGGTTCTGGAGGAAGAAACTGAATGCCTGGCGTCATATATGAGACGAGGAATCAGTCAGGTTCCGGTTAGTCATGTGTTTGCAGTTGGTCGATCCGTTCAGTAGTAGCGTCATTTATGACACTTTTAACTTATCCCTTGGCAGAAAAGTTTTATCAAGTGAGCCGGGTAACATCAGATCGCCTATAAAGAGGAACTCGTATAAGGACCGGAAACTGGTTCTTGGCGCTACTGTGCGTGCTACTGGCTCCAAGAGGGGTTATAAGGTGTATCACAGGCACAGCAGGCCGCGGCTCTTTTAACTACCTCTCTCCGTTCGCGTCCCTCTTGTTGCAGTGCCAAGAAGCTTCTCTTACAGCCGTAAGTCTAAGTATCGAACATATGTTAAAAAAACTGTGTTATAGTTGGTGGGGGGGGGGGGGGGGGGGGGGGGCGTTTATCACTTCCAGTGAATATTGTATGAGCATTCTAGGATGCTACCCATCTTCCTAATTATATATCTAACCATAAGTTTATCAAATAAAACCAAACAAACTATTATAGAGCGAAACCTAAAACCGTGCCAACTCAAGGTGACAGGCCAGTCTAACCCTCCGAGCACAAAATGCCTTGTGATTTTTCATTTCAAAAGGTACGGAATCTATTAATATGCTTCTATCCATGTCCTGCAGTAAGCCGCGGATCATCGTAAATGAGCGGCTAAAAAAAGTAACCATATGCAAAGAGTGGTATATTAGATGGTTAATGGAGTGCTTTCATCAGGGATTGACGCCTGTACTTGTCCTTCGCAGTCGCGTTCATAGTATAGAAAGTAATGTTGGTAGAAGTACATTAGGTCGAAAACAACAGTGCCAAGGCAACCCACAAGGAATGGCAGCGCATTTATGACATATTTAGCCCGGTCTGGGTTCTCAAGGTATCCAGAAGAGGTGAATATCGACAGCACATAGGTAATATTGGAAAGAAACGTGCAAGTAAATAAGATAGGCGATAAACCATCGGTACTCTTCCGACAGTAATTCTTCAGTAGCTGCGGAATTCTCGCACCCACGTACAACAAGCCGCCAATCCAAGATATCAGTGCTCCAGTGGCGCTAGGTGGCTTTGGAAATGGTTGCAGTGGGGGCATGTCTGGAGATACCACATTCATAACTATCGGTAGAGCATGACTACGGCCAGCCATAAGAAGCATGCATAACAACGATCTGAAGCGGCCTCGCCGTTCGCTAACAGGAGGAGTTGCTTGATATGTATACGAACTTGCTTCCAGATAAGATTCAACTGATTTTGACGCACGTCTTTTAGTTGCGAGAGTATTTTTGTAAATCACCCCATAATAGTAGTATTGTCCACATAAAACAAAATCGTTTGTGAGGAAATAGAAGGCTAATAAAACCTGGAAGGGTAGCTGATACGTGAGGATTGCCCCGATCATAGTGGTGAGGTCACCCAGGGTCCAGCATAAAACGAATAGAGGCGAAAGGCCTTCAACAGTCTTATAATTGTATGTTTCCACAAGTTGCGGGAAGGTGCAAAAGATACCGAATACAAATGACACAGCCCCGCTATAGAAGCTAACAGTTGGCCAAATACTAACGTTATAATCTTCCATCTCGCTTAGTATATTGCAAGTTGAGATTCTCGCGATGTTCTCAGATTCTTCTTATGAATAAGGAAAATGAGTATTTTTCTACTAGCAATGTTTTTATGTTGCTGATAAGAATGACTGATTCAAAACATTACATACTTTAAATTTAAGTTTCCTGAATCATGCCGTGACTCATATTTAGTAGAATTGACCTCTTGTTTAGTCTGTATATTATCATATAATTAACATCTAAATTTTGAATTAAAAACTTTTGAACTAAAACTTTTTATAATAATGATGCCATTTTTTTATAAAGGCATGATGAGTCTCATCGGTACCATTCACTTCGGGACCAATGATTTTAAAAGATTTCTCAACTTGGGGTAACTGTTGGAAATCATTAAACCCGAAATGGTAGTTTAATAACACGTTTAGTGCCAATGAAGACAATATACTGTGGTTCACCACAACATAGGCTGCCCGGTATGTTTCCCAGTCCGTATTTTCAAGCATATCAGCAGAAATTGGATTGCTTTTGAATGCTTGAGAGTTTTCTGCAACAATGATGTCAATGCACCACATAAATAGATCATGATCTAGCCTTGCCATGATATTCCACCAACAAGCGAAGCTTAAGCATTCTGAATTGAACTCGTTCGCGAAAGCTGGGTCATTGGCCAAATACTGCGCGACAACACCGCGCGGGTTTAAAATTTGTTGCTCAAACTTCTCCTTAGTTATTTCGTTAAAACATGTCAGTTGAAGTAGATTTACTAGGGTCCAAATCTCGGAGATTGTGAAAGAACCCGTTTGGTAAAAATGGTAAAATAGCAATTCGTCTCCCATTAATAAGCCTTGACTAGAGATAGCTTTCAACTGCATCAAATACACAAGTTCCTCTGGCGGCTCTGAATATAAAGCACATGGCAGTTGTGAAAGTATGGTTCTAATCTCTTGCAATTTCCCATGAGGGTATTCTATAGTACAGAAAATGGTATGAAATTTGGTGAGATCATCCATGTAGTTCTTTTCAATTAATTTTTCTTTTTCACTTTGAAGTATTAGCCGATATATCTCAAGCCGAGTTTCATTTGATAAACTGGTTTCCCAGCATAATTTTTTTAAATCTTTTAACGAGGACTTCCTCGTTAGTCCTCTTTCTAACAAACTAGTAACCTTATCCTTATTTTTTGCATCCTTTACCTCCCTTTCGTCACGTACTCTGTTTCTCGTTATTTGCTTTAATGACGCAATACTCATTGTCTTGCGAATTTGTTTCTCATGTTTCTCCCGCTCCTCCGAGCGTTTTGGTGGTAGCCAGGTAGGCCTGCCAGGAGTGCACATTGCAACCTTGTCTGCGGAAACTAGCTTCATATCCTCCATACCTACATCGCTCGCAGATTTAAACTCCAGTGGAAGAACTTCTGCTGAAACGTTCCTTTCCCGCAACCTCGACTGGGACAACTTCCTAGAAGAATCCATTAAAACATTGGAAAGTACTCTAGAAGTGTTCGCAAAAAATTGAGAATCAGAAGAGGCCTGGATTCCTGGGATTGGACAAGGCGGCAACATATCTGTCTCAATAAAGTTCAGACTCCTGGACTTCTCGAGGGTTGGTCTACCACCAGTTTTGGAACCCTTGTGAGAGGAATTCAACGAAGCAAGATAGGGGTTGATAGATGGCAATGCAACTGGGACATCCCAGCCAAGGTAATCGGCAATCTCATCATCCAAGACATCATTGGTAGCTGTTTCATAACTTGACACAGTAGGATTTGCAGATCTACTTCCTACTGCGCGCTCCTGCTCATCATAAAAGAGTTCTCGATTCTTAACAGAATCCTGCACAGCAGCTTTATTCTGTTCGCGACGAAGCCGAAATCTCTGAGATGGAGTCAGAAGTTTAGACGTTGTCGTCAATTCAGGCGTAGTTTTTGAGAACACACCCATGCTATGGACCATGGTTTTCATCGCTGGTCCTGTTGCAGAAAGCATATGCAGGCTAGCTGAAGGCGGTGATTCGCTTTGACCAGAAGATGCTGGCGATCTTAAGCGAGAGTTGGCACTGAAGGAAAATCTCCCTTTAGCCACAATTTGACAAGCGCCGGGTCCAGCACTACCGCTACCAGCGCCCTCTGCTTCGTCCTCTTTAGCAACACTAAGAGAGGATTCCCCAGAAGAACAAGAATGGGACGCAGCAGAAAGAGAAACAGCCGGATCTAAAACTACACTATCGTCCCAAACCGAGCTCCTCGCTTTCTCAATTAAAAGTGAGTCTGGTTCTTTCTCCGATAGACACTCCTGGCTTCCCCGAGGTATAACCATGAATATATCCTCATTTTGCGGGTGCCCATAGTCTTCCGGCGTATAAACTTCCTGCTCACTGCTATTACTAATTGATGACACCGTTGATCGTACACCACCTTCGGAATTCTTTTTTACCGTTTCTTTATTATGATCTTTGATTTTGAAGTTATTGATATTGGTATTATTAGTATCGTTTGTTTTATTGTTATCATTATTATTATTATTAGTATTATTATTAAAATTAGTATTATTAGTATTATTGATCCTCCTCCCTGTGTTAACAAGTTTCACTTTTTGCTCTAAAGATGGTGACAGTTGACACATTTCCTCATCCAAAGTACCTAAAACGTGCATCATAGCTAACTTTGAACCTTTAACAACACATATAGTGGCTCCTAAGTTGTCTTGAGGTGCAGTTTATTCGTAGCCCTTACTAAGAAAGTCTTTCTATGTAATAGAAAGAAAAGTGAACGGTTATTTCCTGGCATTTAAGATAAACGATCCGATAAAAATTAAAAAGTTCGGCTTAAAAGAACAGGCCGTACAACACCGTGGAATGAGATTTTTCTATAGTACTAAATTAAAAAAAATACTAAAGAGCTTTAAATGAGAAGACTATGTAGGTAATACAGCTCTAAGTGCTGTTTCAATAACAGGTAGAGCTTCATCCATCATCTTTAGTAAGTTCTCAAGCTCGCGAAGTACGAGTGGCTTGCGGTCTACGCGGTGGGATTCGTCAAAATCTTCAATATCGATGAACATGTCCATTGGAAGCGTCCTTGGTGGAACTTCCATATATATAGATGGTGTAAGTGAAGTTGATGGCCCTGGTGTAGTAGCTGTAGTATTAGTAGCGGGTGTTGCAGTATGGTAGTTAGTTGTAGTTGTATTTGAGGCCGATACCGATGAGCCAGAAGTTGATGCATTTGACGCTACTGATGACTGTAGAGTTTGCTGTGAAGCTGGCTGGGCAGGTGCGTCCACAGTAGGCGTGGGACCCCAGTTTGTCAAGCTTGGATTACGTTTTGGTTTCATGAGGTGATCGGGATTAAATTTTTCGTTTAGAGGTGTCATTGCGACTGGAATATTTGTAGTGCTGCTAGTGTTAATGCCGAATTGGTTGATGTTGCTGTTTGTAGTCGACAGAGGCTGCTGCTCGTCGGCGTTACCAGGGCCTAGAAGTTTATAGGGAAATAGTGTTGTGGGTGAAGGCATTTGCAACTTTAGATTAAGGTTGTTCCGCTTAAAGACACGGCTAGCTCGCTCACTCATGTGACGCTGATTTCTTTCTGCGGGTGTTGAAGCGCTAGAAGAGCCATTGATAGAAGGCGGCGGAAGAGTCTGATTTGGAGAAGTGAGTGACGCAGAGGAAGATTCCATTGGTTTCATGAAGAGCGTCAGCGCAGAAGCTGGAGGAGGAGCATCTCCAAGATTTAAAATGGCAGGAACAGACTTCTCAGGTGATATGTTACGGACTCTGGTAGGCGAAGGAGACCTGTCATTGGAAACCGGTGCAGAGTAACCCATACTTTCGGCCCTGCTAGAAGTGAGGGTTGGTTTACGTTGCAGTTGAGGGGGAGCGGATTGGGCCGCAGAAGTGTTACTGCGTTGCAAGCCCTTTATTGGAACTCCATCCGCTGTGGGCGGACTCATGACCGATTTAGGTTGGGCGCTTGTGGTCGAAAGCGGTAGCTCTTCAGGTATTTCAATCTCAACAGGCGTTGCTAAAGCGGAAGTCAAGGGCACGCTGCCCATTGAAGATTTGAAATTTGTCTGCAATTTTGGTAGGATTGGGGTAGATTTACTGTGATAGCCAGCTCCGTTTAGCTTTATATCTTGACGGGAGGGCATCACCATTGGTGTCGAAGAGGATGTATCATTTTCATTAATGTGGAGATTGGTAATGCTGTTCGCAAGCATGGGAAACCTATTTTCAACTTCTTGGCCTATTTTTTCGCTATCCTCAAACAATTGTAGTAACTGTTTTGAGGCCTTCGTTTCTGTTTTAGTAGTTTGAGAGATTGTGTATGTATTTTTATTAGGATAATTTCCCGTGGTATGTGTAACTGAGGGCTGATGTGAAGCTTGTATTGTTGAATTGTTTGCGGTTGGATCGCCGAGGGTTTTTCCCATCGTCGTACCATGGAAGTATTGTGGCCTATTGGACTGATAATATATCTCCTCATCAGGATATGCATAGTTAAAGTCGGTTTGAGACCTACCCCAGTCGGTTTCGACGGGAATCGCGTCTATGTTTATGTCGTTTTCAATAATGTACTCGTTGGAATTTAGTGAATCAAAGTCCCACTTCACTTCCACCTGCTTTTCGGAACCACCTGGGTTACTTAACGCAGCAGCTGGTTTGCTGGGCTCTTCGTCGTCCAAATTGATCATCACTCCCTCGCGGGATTTATGCTTTTCTGAGTACAATAGATATCTCGATATTAACTCCTTTAGGGTTGTCACTGTAGTACTTTTATGCGTTTTTATAAATTTATTGGAAAGCAATTCCTCAGCCGTTGGACGTGCTTCAGGATCTTCATCAAGACATAGAGCAATAAACTCTTTCAACATGTGTGAATAGTTCCGGCCTTCCAGCCTTGGAGGCTTTGACTTAGTTATCAGTTGCATTGCTCGCAGTGCCTCTATATCACAGTATGGTGGATTTCCCGTAGCTATTTCGTATGCGGTAATACCCAAAGACCAGATATCAGCCTTGGTATTGTAATAAACCCCTTCCATGATCACCTCAGGAGCCATCCAGTATGGCGTGCCCGCCATAGTTTGCCGTTTGTGATTTGCAGCCGCCAACTGTGCGGCAACACCAAAATCACACAGTTTCACATGCCCATCGTTCGTAATTAAAATATTCGCTGCTTTGATATCCCTATGTATAACATTATCCTTGTGAATAGCCACTAGCGCAAGGAGAACTTCTCTCAAAATAACACCAAGATATTTCTCGTCTATTTTACCTGGTCTGAGAAGAGTTCGCAGAGACCCCCCTGCGCAATACTCCATTATAACCCAAAGTTTTGTATCTACCAAATACGATCCATAGTACTGCGTAATGTTTGGAACTTGTTTTAAAGACGAAAGAAATTGAATTTCTTTCTGAACATCTTCTACCTCATCCTCAGGACAGTCCAGATTCAAAACTTTGATAGCATATTTTTGCTTACTTTTAAGGTGGTAAGCCTTATATACAATTCCGAACTTGCCTCTACCTATAACCTCGGTTCGCTTGAACAACATGGGGGTTAAAGCCGCATCTCCAGGATTTGTTGTTCCGGCGCTAGTGCTACTGCTTAACATAAAGCGAAAATTCTAATAGTGTGACCTTCTTGTAAAATAAATCTTGTTTCTATAACGCAGAACATCTAAGATCAATAATACTACGGTTACTTTTGAATAATATCGAAGATGAAATTTTCCAGTACCATCTAAACGACCAAATCGCTATGTACGGATACGTGTGGTTAGTACTAAGTGACAATGAACACGTGAGAAACACGTGGTAATATAACAATGCAAACGACTTTTACAGCGACGACCATTGAAGATACATAGAAAGGACAAAGCTATTGGATAGGGACTGTAAAGAGGGGCATATAACCTAGGCATGTTTCTGAGGCGGCGTTTTTATAATAGATTTCAATGCATAAGATGGTCTTCCAGTATAACTCAGCCGCAGAACGTGATTAAGCTAATTGATTCTTGGGATTTGAACAAATGGTCTTCAGAAATCCAAGGTCAGGCACTAACGGAGTTTCTAAACCACCATCTCTACAAAAAAGAGTCGTTGCATTTGATAAGTATGCTGAGAAACAAACTTATGCGAAAGTACTCTCACCGACTGCGTCACTTGTTGGAAAGTTATATGTCTACAATTAAAGATGACCTACTAAGAGCAATTGTATGCATGGCTCTTCATAGACCAAAAGCTCCGATTCAATATAGGTTTTTTGTATCGGCTCTGAATTCTATCATTGAAAGTGACATATCTAAGGAGATGAAGCTCGAGAAAATATACTATACAATTCAGTTGCAGAACAGACTATACCCTACTTTCTCTGCAGAAAAAGGTATACTGGTACCGGACGATATTCATCGATGGGTTTGCAAAGCTCTTAATAATTCGTTTTCGGATTACTACTATTTTTTGATCAACAATAATGTACTTTTAAATTCGAATTTTGCCGTTCAAATGATGAATCGTCTACTGAAGTATGGATCAGAACTGGATTATCAGCTGGCATCATTCCAAATATTTCTGCATGATGAACGCCATCACCATTTATTTCACGAAAAATTTAAACTGCTCTACAATTTTAAAACTATGAATGCCATTTTAAACTACATGATCGAGCGCAAGGACTTTAGGTTCATCAAGATCTATTTTGAAGCTCTGGTGGCCAGGTTAGAATCAGAAACATTTCCCAAAGAAGCATCGAAGTCCGAGAGAGCAAGTAACTCTGAGGCTTATATTAAAACATTAATGCTTTTTGCTCGGGTTTCCAAAAATGAAGACTTATTTTTGGATTCTTTAATATTATTATTTGAAAAATACAGTGATGGGGAGAAAAAGAGTATCCTCACCTATGAAATCCTGCTGCATGTGTTTTCCTATTTGAGGAACATCAATTGCCCGGAGCATATTCTTAAAATTACAAAAGCACTGCATATGCTGCCTGTTGCTACAAATGCCACAAGTAATGCAGCAAAACATCTTTTAGGAAGCATTACTACGACAATTCGTTCTTTAGGAAATCCAAAATTGACTGCTAGTTTTATCTGCAAAGGTTATAATTCTGCATCCACCAAACATATCTTAAACGAGTTGGGACTTTGGTCCGTGGTGTTCCATGGCAAAGTTGAAATAGTACCCACTAGCACCATGAATTCTAATGAAGAATTAAGTAAGATATTGCCAGTTATAGTACCAAGATCGCTTGTTTTAGAAACTATACCAGACAATTGTGCCCTATCTGAACTATACAGAAGTGTCCTTGAATTCTATGGCAATACTCTTCCCAAAAAGGATTTTTATGAACTAATAGTCCAATTATGCGGACTTTTTAAGGCGTTTGTAACAAAAAGTGAAGCGCGTGACAAGATCTACCAGCTAGATGCTAGCGTTCTGCGTCTAATAATGTATCAAGTTAGATACACCCTCAATGAGCCAAGATTAGCATTTGAACTCTTGATGGAATTTTACAAAGATAAGAATATGACTCTGGAGACCACGCGTGATAATAATCCATTTGGTATTATGATGTACAAGAATCAATCTATATCACACTCTGAGATCAACCAGGTTTTAAGCATAATGGAAAAGCGAGACATACCGCTAGACTACAAAACCATATCCGCAATAATAATAAAGTTTATTACAGTGGGAAATATACCCGAGGCCCATAATTGGTACCTGAAGCTATTGCATGGTAACTGCAAAATCAATAGTTTTAATATATTGGTTGAAGCTGTAAGAAATAAGTGGGAATTACCTGCTGATATCGATGAATCACTTATACAGCAAGTTAGGAATAGCTCGCAAAGCAGCTCGAATAGCATACCAGATATATATGAAGACCAATATTTGCAAGATGATGAAGTATATGGCTTTGCTGACACTTTGACTATGGAGATGACCAAACTATTATCTTTAACCTCTAGTAAAGAAGATCCTGTAAATACTAATTAATGAGAGTAGTATTTGACTATCGGCTCAATTGACTACGTTTCACTATTTTTGCATTATATCTTTGTCGGGTTCCATTGTATCGCGATGGAGAAACGCCTTCATGTAACTTTATTCAAAAATTCATACTTAAATAACTTATCCCCTAACACAGCGAAAAAATACCATAACGGCGGATTATTGTCTTGAAAATGTACCTATTGGTGATATCTTTGCTTGCAGCCTTTGTTATAGCCAATGATCAGACATTACCAACTGTTCCAGCTATACTTTATTCTCATAACCTGTATGTTATCCACTACAGACAGACATAACAGCGTAAAAACAATAGTACTAACAAAACAAAAACTCAGGGCGCCAGGCGTGTTTGTGTACCAGGAGGAATCTGATCCAAAAGCGATCTTATCAGAGTCCGAACTTCATGATATAGCTATAAGGTTGGTATCCAAATGCAACTCCGACGCTTACATTTTCGTTAATCAGCCCGGCTTGACCGCAATGGATTTCATTGAGCATAAAGATGCATGGAATAATCTTAGAGGGTATTTAAAGAGGAGCTCGACAGCTCTGAAGTTTGAACATGTGGCTCCTCTATCTCAGGACTTTTACCAACGCTTAATTGCCCAGGTTAAGAGCATATGCGATGTGAAAATTCAAATTACAATCAATGACGAGGAATTGAATTCCTTCTCGCCGTATTTGGACACCGAGAAGAGAATTATTGTGCTGGATCTCCCAGAGCTTACCCCAAGCTTTGACGATGTTGATGCCCGGTTTGACGAACTAGAGCTGAACGACAGAATGTTACGCACAATTTTGGGCCGGCTCCCTTCTCCAAGTCAAACAGTTATCTACACCGCACTAGGCCCTCAAAATAGAATTGGGAAGGACATTGGTGACCAGGAGATTTTTCCAGATGTCTTTCATGGCTCATACAGCGACCCCGAGCTTGATTTAGAGCGCCGTAATACTGATCGTTATTTCCCTGAGCATCGGCCAAAGTTTGATCCAATTGATGACAGCTACTTATCGATATTTGACCAAAAGTTTAGAGAACAGAATAGCACCCTTATTAGTCTGATTGTCCTGGCTGTAAGTTTCTTCATAACCTGGCAGCTATTTAATCAGTTCTTGGCTCCTACGGCTGTTAAATCGCAGGATGACAAAGGCAAATCTTCTACCGAAGAGGATACTACCAAGAAACCCAAAGTCCAAGTAAAAGATACCAAGGAGGACTAGTTAATTCCCGTAGAATATCACTATATAAGCATTTCTTTGAGTTATCTTGTTCCGGGGCACCTTAGCTATAAAAATTCGGCATGATTACATATTTTAGTCTACCTTCTTTAGCACCGGTTCATCCCCACAAGAATCTGCCATCAGCAACCAAAGCTATGTCACTATTCAATAATGAGGCAGAAGAGCCTCAAAGGTACAGCGATAATCCCGAATTTGAGGAATGGAGTACTCAAATTGCTACTAACTTGTTCCAAATGAATGCTCAATTAGGCACTCTTCAGCAGTTCATTAAGGGGCTTGAGACCAATTACAAAAATGGGAAATCAACGACACAGGTGGTTAATAACATTAATACTAAAGCTGTTAATATTATCGATAAGCTTTCCGAAACTTCAAAGGTCCTAAACGGCTTGGTCCGTAAAGTGCATGATGTTGATGTGGGTGATTTGAAGCGCGAACAGGTAATATCAAGGGAAAAGCTATCGAGGGACGTCAAATACTCGGTTCAAGAGTTCCAGAAATACCAGGTGCAGTTCAAGACTATAACTAAGAAGATTAATGAAGATGCAAAGAACGTATTGGAACAGCAAAAACATCAACTTGAAGAGGATGAGAACACCGATACGCGTCAAGGCAGCAATACTGCATTGCTGAACAGCGTGGTTATAGAGCGGGAACCAATAAATAACGAAGAGTTTGCTTATCAACAGAACTTAATTAGGATACGAGATGAGGAGATTGCCAACATTGAGCGTGGGATAAGTGAGTTAAACGATGTGTTTCAGGATTTGGGGACTATTGTACGGCAACAAGGTGCAATGGTGGATAATATCGAAGCGAATATCTATTCAACACTTAGTGATACGCGTCAAGGACGTAATGAACTTGATAGAGCACTACGAAATCAAAGAAGCTCCGGTCGATTGTGCTTGTATGTATTATTATTTTTCCTTGCGTTCCACATTCTAGTGGTATTGGTAATTTAAATTAGTTAGATATTATATTACAGCGATATGTAGTAACGTTAATCGGTGGCATTTAAAGAGACTTCGTTGTTCTTCTCGTCTAATTTCCATATTTTAACACAACCGTCGTCTCCACCGGTGATCAGAAGTAGTTCAGTTCCAACTGTTGCCCACTTCACGACATTGACTTCGAATACAGTATGACATAGTTGACGTTGAGCTAGAATAATCCATTCCCCACGAGACACCTCTTTATAAATAACTAAGTTTCCATCACAGCCGCTGCTTGCAATCAAACCAGTCGAACTCCAGCAGACACTGTATACGGGCTTGGTATGAGCAGCTGGTAAAACAGCTTCCTGTTCCCATTCTTGTTCATACGATGAAGGATCGTCATTTATACATCTCCAGATACGAACTGTACCGTCATCACTACCGCTGCATAACCTGAGGTCAGTTTCGACAGACTCAAAAGAAGATGACCAGACTGTTCCCTGATGACCTGTCAAAACAGCTGCACATTCCCAATCCTCATCCACTTCTTTCCAAATACGCACAGTATCATCATAGGAACTGGAAGCGATCAGATGGCGTGTTGGATGCCATACAATATTCTTAACGTCTTGTGAGTGTTCTTGTAAGACGCTTATACATTCATAGTCTTCACCAATTTCGTCGGTTTCCCATATCCAAATACTCTTATCTCTCGAGCATGTTGCAAGGTAGTACCCATCAGAAGACCACGCGACAGCTTTTACCTCATTTTCGTGGCCTTCGATAATAGCTAGAAGGTCTGTTTCTGGGTTTATAGCATCATTATCACCCATTCCCCATATAGAAATCGTCGAATCGAAAGATCCAGCAGCAAGAATTTTTGAATGTGGCCTCCATGCCACCGATCGTACTGCCTTCTTATGAGCAGTCCTATCTAGTTCTTCCACCAATTCATAGTTATGCAAACTAACCAACTTGATATCACGACTTGCTGATCCAGTTGCTAAAAGCCCATTGCTAACATCTAGCGACCAACACCTGTCTCTATGAAGTTTCAATGACTTAACTAAACAAATTTCAGACATATAAATACCACCTGATGATTTCTTTAGCTTCAGTTAGCTATTTCTGTTAATATTGCTTTATCTTGTAGTAAGTATAGAAGTATAATGGTGAAATATTTTCCCCAGGTTACTATACAAGATATGAGCTATAAAAGAGTGACTAACTCGCCCACCATATTAAAAGACAAGTTTATATATGAATCGAATAGCTTTTCTAGGGCATAGAGCTAGGTCCAGGGCTTTTCAGCGGTACCTTATAAGTGGTTCTTTGCTCCTAGGTGCAAGTAGCATCGGTGCATACTATTACTTTGCTACTTTACATCATGTTGAACTATCACAAGACTACTTTACGAAGTATAGAATATCATACCGGGAGGATATCAGCGATGAACATTATATGTTGGAATTGACTCCTGAAAGAGCTCAAAAGGTGAATATTTGGACATCGATGGGGTCTCACAAATTATGGTCGGTGGAAATTAAACAACCAGAAATAATGGTTGTAAGAAGATACACTCCTTTGCCGTTAGAGGCTGTTGAAGAAACTGGATCTATAGAGGCACTGAAAGATGGTCATAACGGTAGCGGGAAGCTATTTTTCTATATCAAGCAGTATGACAAAGGAGAAGTTGCTAAATGGTTACGTCGGCTACCAAAAAATCATGTGGTCGAGGTACGAGGCCCTTACATTGAATACGAGTTTCCAAAGCTAGATGATGAGGTTAAGAGAAATAGATCTTTTCTTTGGGGGGAGACAGATTCTAAGCCCGAAGTTTTCAAGTACCAGCCTTTTGATATTGCCATGTTCCTTGCAGGGACAGGAATTGTCACGGCCTTCCAGCTCTTGTTAAGTGAGGATCCATTTAAGGGTAAGATTAGTGTGTACTATTCATGCAAGTGCTTGGAAGAGCTTGGTCCGTTAAACAGGTTCTTGAACCTTTGTACAGAGAACAATCGGTTACAAATGCAGGCCTTTGAGTCGGCAAAAGGCACTAGCCTAAGGAGTAAGTTTCCACTTCTGTTGAATGAGGTTCCAAGTCCATTCCAATACCAAGGAACTATACCATTCTGCAAAATTTATCCAGGCATTAAACCAGTTTTGTCACTAGTGTGTGGTCCCGATAGCTATATAACGTCGATTGCAGGTGTGAAATACGACTTATCACAGGGTCCAATCGGGGGGCTACTTTCAAGAAAAGGTTGGGATAATTCCAACGTTTATAAGCTGTCATAGATTATATATTTGCATGTATTGGACCGTTGTGACTTTAACATACGGAACCTTTTTACAATATGAAAAAACGATTTAACTGAAAACCTACCATCTCGATAGAACAAAATAGTGGTATGCACAAAGATATCATCCACTCGGCCATATAGTATGATATTAGCCAACAATAGATCAATTCTATACTCTATAAAATGGTTTTCAACAGTGAAGACTGTCGGTATTAATGATGTTAGTGGGTTACCCAGTGGTAGTACGGTATTTAGCATGATCCAACCAAGTGGTAAGTTTCATCTAGGTAACTACTTGGGGGCTATTAGTTCATGGAAAGCTTTGAATGATGCAAAGGATAATGGCGGAACTTTACTATTCGGTACCGCTGATTTGCATGCGATTACAACTCCTAAACCCAGCGCATCGACATTTCGCCAAATGAGAAAGGAAGCCATTGCAAGCATTCTCTCGATAGGGATCGATCCTAAGAAGGCGATCGTGTTCCATCAGTCACAAGTCCCTCAGCATACAGAGCTGCATTGGTACCTATCTACAATAACCTCAATGGGTTACCTGAATAGAATGACACAGTGGAAATCAAAGGCCAACGTTAACGCTAATAATCGCAGTGAGGTAGGTAACGTTAAATTGGGTTTATATTCATACCCAGTTTTACAGGCTGCTGATATTTTGCTGTATAAGGCAACTCATGTCCCAGTAGGAGAGGATCAAAGCCAACACTTGGAGTTAACAAGAGAGTTGGCAGAAGCCTTTAACAAGTTGTATAAAGCCCATTATTTCCCGTTACCAGTTACGATGATGACTCCTACTAAAAAGGTTCTGAATCTTCTCAATCCAGATAAAAAGATGTCCAAAAGTGATATAAACCAAAATTCCGTTATATACATAAATGATGAACCTGATGTCATTCAACGTAAAATTAGAAAGGCGGTCACTGATTCCATAAGTTCAGAATTCAAATATGATCCAGTGAATAGACCTGGTGTTTCAAATTTGATAAATATAGTGTCAGGAATTCAAAAAAAGTCAATTGCGGATGTGGAATCTGATATATCTAGCTTCACTAGTCATAAAGACCTGAAGGACTACGTCACGGAGATAATAGTTGAAGAGTTCAGAGGTCCAAGAAGGGAGTTCTCTAGGTATATTAACGATCCAATGTATCTGGAAGAAGTTGAGGCATCGGGAGCCAAGCGTGCCATCGAAATTGCTGATAAAAACCTGCAAAGCATCAAGAAGTATATGGGCTTTTAACCGTAAATAGAGGTTGTATATACAACCAAAATGAATCTTTAACGAATCCTATTTTAAAATGTAAATTTTCTATTATAAAGTCTCGTCGAGCATTTCTAAGGCAGAAGCAAAACTTGTAGTAACTCTTTGGACCTGTCTGATATCTGCACAGGCTACAAGTATTTGCTTCAACAAGTCCTCTCTATTTTGTCCGGCAATTTTCTCGTCCTTGTAATTACCATCATTATATAACCAACTCAAAACGTCATTTAACCTGTTTTTAAATCCCATCTCAGCCAATCGAATGCAGTAAACGACCAGTAACTTTTTGAACTCAACTGTCTCGTCTAATTTCAATGATACAAGGATCCTGTTCTCTAGATGGGATAAAGTTACAATATCTTCCAGATTTTCAAAGCCTTCCTTCATTAAAATAGTTTTAGCAAACCGTTGTAAGTTTCTAATGCGGCCCTTTCTAGACATTTCGTCATTAGTCTTTGATTCTAGGTAATTCACTATACTTTGCTTATCGCGTTTAACCTCATTAATTAAATGCTCTGCATCTGCATTCCAATATTTGTTCTTCTTATCATCCTTGTCTCCATTTACAGAGATATGTGTTGCAATTTGACTTGTATTCGTAAAATCCCAGTACTGAGATCCATATGCCCACCAGGAATCATTAACAAGCATCCAGGTTTCCATGTCTGGGTCAAATAAATATCCATCGCCATTGCTCAATGTAACCAAGGGAATACCGTTTCGCGTCACGGTGCACATGGTTAGGTTTTCTGCTCGTGTTAGCACATCATCCGAGTACTTCAACATTGGATTTAACAATGGGTATACAGTATTCATGGGAAACTTCAATTTTGCCTTCGCTATGTTCCAGCAATATAACTGGCCCATACTGGTAACACACAACAAGTAATCACCGCACGACTCTAGAAAGCTGATCGGAACTCCCATCACCATTGGAGCTAGTAGCTTTCTACCAGTATTGGAATAAACATGCACAGTACCGTCCTCAGTGCAGCATGACAAAAATGAATCTCCTGCGGTACATAATGTGACAAATTTTGGAATGAAATCTTGGAATAGCGTAGAATCTTTATCTTTATCCTTTAAAATAACTGTAAGTGACGATGGTTTTTGTTCGTTCCCAGTACCATTATTTATATCCATAACCAAATTCTCATTGTGCATGCTATTATATTGAAAGTTTAACCGAACTTTTGGAGTAGCTAAACGGAGTTTAGAAAATGAGATATTTGGCATTAATAAATTTGTATCTAAAAAGTCCATGGGCTCCAAATCTTTTTTTTGCTTCTTTGCTGCATTCTTGTTGGCTTGCATCTCGTCCTTCGGTTTGCGCTTCAGATCTTTTGGAACCGAATATGAAGGCGCGTTAAACTCTACCGAAGTGCTTTTAATGACCGTAGGGGCTATTTTAGCTTTACTAGCTTTTACCACAGCAGGCCCGTTGTTAGATGAGGTATCAATCTTTTTATCCTTAACTACCTTAATATTAGCTTTACTTGGAGGATTGACTGGGGCAGGAAGTGGCTCCAGGCGTGGAATGTCTTTCCTCATCTTCAGCACTTCCTCGACATCCAAGACTTTTCCTATCTCAATGTTTTGAAAGGCAAAGATAAACAAGTAGCCATCATTTGTGATGGCAAACAACCCTGTACCATCGTTCGACCACTGAAGGTCATTAATAAACGTGGTGGTCAGTTTCGCGGCGTTCAGCAGCGGCTTCGTGCGCTTCGTATTCCAAACAGTAACATTTCCAGCATCATTACCAGCAGAAGCTATCATGTTATATCTTGTAGAAGGCTTATTTTTATTCTCTTTTTCGTATATTCGTGGTGAAAACTTCAATATCTTACATTTTCCAACATACCCCACCAAAGATGACTGAACGCTGAAGTCTGAAAGACGGTCAAGCATCTGCGCAGAGGGCGTGGTATTCTTAATTGAGTTCACAACAGGCAGCATGTCGCCCTGTGGTGACATAGTGATGTTGTAGCTCAACGGGTTCGTTTGCACATGCTGGTTCAGCTGGCGGTGCACAGCCGTAGAGCCCTGCGCATCGTACTGATAGATAGAAACAAGGCGGTTCTGCGACACCAGCGTCACAAGTTCTCCAATAGGGTCCACAATAATCGTTACAGGCTTCACACCCAGACTTATCGTCCCTACTTTTTCCCAGCTCGCAACACTGTAGAGCCATACTTCGTTAATCTTGCTTACCCCAATAAACAGAATGCCATTCACTTCGTCAAATTTCAGGTCTGTTATGCATTCGTCCTCAGAAAACGTCTTAAACACAGAGAAAGTTGTTTTCTCGCCCAACTCTCTCCATCCATCAACATCTGATCTCCATATAGTACGATCACCCGCAACAACCAACCGACCACCCCCCTCAACAATATATCTAGGTAAATCGTCAGAAACACTCAATTCAATTTCAAACTCACTGCTGAGGCTCTTAACAGGTCTTTTACCCTGGGCAGTCTCTTGAAGTGCATTACAATCCCAAACGGAGATGCGGTTTCTGCCAACCAAAACCAAATTCGCTCCACATATACAACTAGCGGACAATAGCCCATCGTGAAGGGGTTTAGGATACTTCAATAGCTTCATTTGGATCAAATAACAACCGTCCTAGCCTTATTGAATGACTTTTAAACCTCATATAAAGCCTCTACGTGTATCTTTTTATGTTTGTTATTTGAAGCTGAACGAAAATTTCATCGGAAAGAAAAGGGCAAGTAAAAACCTTTCTTTGACGAATATCTCACCGAATGGGACCTACTCTCGTGAAGATTTAAAGGTAGTCGCTGACAATAATGTCACAAAGAAGTGCTGAGGATGCTACTACTGAAGCAGTGGATGTAGAAATGGTGGACTTCGTTGAATCGAACTCTACAGGCTCCAGTGACTACGTAGAGTTGTGGATAGATTTATTTCTTGGAATGAAGGGCCATGAATACTTCTGTGACATAGACACAGAGTATATCACTGATAGATTCAACTTGATTAATTTACAGAAAACTGTTAGCAAGTTTACTCAGGTGATACAATACATGGTGGACGAACTAGATGAAGCATTAGTGGAAGCGATGCCCAGAACAAAACTAAACCAGCTAGAGTCAGATGCAAGGAAGCTTTACGGCCTAATTCATGCAAGGTATATTATAACAGCCAAGGGACTGCAAAAAATGCTGCAGAAATACAGAGATGCGGATTTTGGAAGGTGTCCTCGAGTCCACTGCAATTTCCAGCCCTTACTACCTGTGGGCTTACATGATGTTCCGGGCATAGACTGTGTAAAATTATACTGTCCATCATGTGAGGACTTGTACATTCCGAAATCTTCAAGACACAGTGGAATCGACGGCGCCTACTTTGGCACAAGTTTTCCAGGAATGTTTCTCCAAGCTTTTCCAGAGGTTGTTCCTAAACACCCTACAAAACGGTATGTTCCTAAAGTATTTGGCTTTGAACTACATAAGCAGGCTCAGCTAGCTCGCTGGCAAGAATTACAACGGTTAAAGCTTGAAAAAGAGCTAGTTGAGAGTGGCATCGATTTATCCAAGAGTGGTGGTTATAAGAAATAACGAACTAAAGAAAGACACCTTTATACGGGGCTATCTTATGTACTATACAAGTATACATATCTAGGGATCTTATTCCGCTTTTAGACTATGTAATTACCATCGAGGTCTCTGCCTGACGGAGAATAATGTAACTTTCCAATATACATTAAGTTCTTTACATAAGAGAACTACAAATTTTGACTACAAATTATCGGAACGAGACTGCACCTCTTTTTATTAATACAATAAGAAAACATCAGTAAGTTTCGTTAGTATATAGGTTGCTACTAGCAGTCTTTTCTATCTCTTGCAACTTGCTTTTTAGCAAATTGGGACTTTAGTTGTTGATATATTGAAGTAATAGGTTGTACAAGGTTGACTAATATGCTATTCTCCGCGCTTTTATTAATAAGAGAGGAAATCGAGCAGGAAAAAGTTCAGGGTATATACAGTAAGCTGTTAAAGATGAATGGTTTAGTTGATGTTAAGGTTTACAAGAGCACTAGGGAGGTAATGGTTACTTTTGATGACAGTGTGTTGACTTTAGAGGGTGTTTTAGATACAGTAAACAAGGACGGCGTTAACGTGGAAGTTGTGGATACAGGTGGCAGGAGCGACACAGCAACGGCGGTGGTTTCCGAGGAGGGGTCTATTGGGCAGGATATTGATCGTGCACGTGGTAGTTTGGAATCGGATAGAGAGACTGATGATCTGCGCCAGACAAACCCTGTGGGGAAGAACAGTGGGTCTGGCGGAGCCCTAGGCCCCGAAAGCGAAGTAACTGGAGCACAAGGGGCTACAGCTGTGCCTGAAACAGGGGTAAAGCCTTTGGAGGATTTGGGCGAGGTCAGCCTTCAGATTCGCGGAATGACTTGTGGGGCGTGCTCTTCTTCCATTGAGTCCGTTGTAGGCACGTTGGCGGGTGTTTCGCAGGTAGAGGTTTCGCTAGTGACAGAGGTCGGCAAAATACGGTTTGATAAGTCCATGGTGGGCGTAAGGACAATTATAGAGACGATAGAGGATTGCGGGTTTGATGCTACCGTGCTACAGAAACTGGACAAGGAAGCACAACTTGAGCAGCTTGCAAAGACCCAGGAGCTATATAGGTGGAAACACAATGCGACGTACTCGTGCTGCATAGCTGGAACTGTGTGTGTGCTTTACCTCCTTTTGCCATTGTTTGTACCTTCGGTAGTAGGTAAATTTCCTTACAAGGAGACAGCAATATCTGGGCTGTTTTACCGCGACATAGTTGGTCTAGTGTTGGCTACGTACTTGCATGCCACAGTTGGGAGATATTTCTACACATCTTTCGTTAATTCGATAAAGCACTACTCGGGGACCATGGATACGCTAATATTTATTTCCACTACCACAGCGTATGTTTTTTCACTTTTCACCATGGCCAGAAATGTTGCGATGCGCACACCAAAGATGCCAATGGTGCTATTTGATACATCGGTTATGCTATTTGCCTTCATTTCCGTAGGGAAGCTGATGGAGAGCAAGGCCAAGTCATTTACGTTAAGCTCGTTGTCGAACATGGTTTCACTGTTACCCACTTCGTGTACAATTATTGAGGAATCAGGAAACCGCAGGGAGATTCCAGTAGAGTTACTCCAGGTTAATGACACTATAGAGCTTTTGCCTGACACCATTGTACCAGCAGATGGGATTGTTATTGAGGGAGAGAGCGAAGTCAACGAATCTCTAGTGACGGGTGAGTCAATGTTCGTTCTGAAAGACGTCGGGTCGACAGTCATTTGTGGATCAATTAATGGACCAGGGCAGCTCATTTATAAAGCGACGAATGTTGGTGAAGATACAAGGCTTGCTAGCATTATAACGGCAATGAAAGAGGCGCAACTAATTAAACCTCCTATTCAAAAGTATGCTGATTTTATGGCAGCTAAGTTTGTTCCTGTAATATTAACATTGTCTTTGATCACGTTTTTGACTTGGCTATACGCATGCTATGTTTTAAACTGGACTCCGAGTGTTTTCAAAAGTTCCAATGGCCCGTTCTATACTTGCATGCAATTTGCTATCTCTGTCATCGTGGTCGCCTGTCCATGTGCACTTGGCCTGGCGGCTCCAACCGCAATAGTTGTTGGAACTGGCGTTGGTGCAGAAAATGGTATTATCTTCAAGGGAGGGGGAGATGCTATCGAAAAAGTGAATGGAATAAATGCGTTTTTGTTTGATAAAACCGGCACTTTAACCACAGGGATTATGGCAGTTACGAAGTTTCATCCATTTATTCCAATAGAGAATATCACTGTCACTCATTGGAGACTAATCAACTTGACAGAGCGCATAAGCCAGCACCCAATAGCCAATGCTCTGGTGCAGTACTCTGACCAATACTTACAAGAAGACACAGAACCTGAAGTAAAAGTTATAAACCAAAAAGTTATTATGGGTAATGGTGTGCAGTGCACAATTACTCTTGAAGGCCAAGAATACGACGTCGTAGTAGGAAATAGGCGTATTATGCCGGTAAAAATCGATTACCCAACTTCTGAGACAGAATCCTTTGTTAGTATCAATAACGAAGTATTGGGGGTTTTTGAATTTTCTGCATCAATCAACGAAGATGCTTATGAACTAATTAACTACTTACTTGTACAAGGATATTATATTGGAATGCTGACGGGTGACAATCACGAAGCAGCCGTGAAGGTCTCATGCAAGCTAGGAATACCTGCTAACAACATCTACAGCGAACTCCAGCCCGAAGACAAGTGCGCTATTGTTTCTGAGTTAAGAAACACGCACGGATACAAAATTGCATTAGTTGGGGATGGTATTAATGACTCAGCTGCCCTGGTCGCAAGTGACTTGGGTGTATCATTATCCAGTGGAAGTCAGTTGGCCATGGAAGCTTCTGACATTGTTCTTTTAAAAGATGTAGATACCGGCATTTTACAACTAAGAAAGTTAGTATACGCTCTTGACATTGCTGCCAAAACGTATCAACGCCTCAGACTAAACATTTTCTGGGCAATGTTCTACAATTCGTTCATGGTCCCTATAAGCATGGGTATTCTCGCTCCTTGGGGTATATATCTGCCCCCAATGGCTGCTGCTGCTGGTATGGCTCTAAGCTCCGTCAGCGTTGTTACCTGTTCGCTGTTGTTGAAAAGATGGAAAGCTCCTGATCTATCTCAACCTTCAAGAGGTAAAGTGACACTAAGAACAAGGATAAAAGATTGGTGGCAAGATTTCAGGTCGCCACCAACTTTAACCACCGAATTAGAGATGCAAGAACGCTTCATCCGCCAGTAATTCACCAAATATTATCCTACTTTTTTATGTTTAAAAAAGTCTAATATGCCGCATATCTAATTAATTCGGTATAAAAGTTCACCACTAATAGTATAGATTATATTCTACTGCATACAAAATAAACTTACCTGAGATATATCTTAAAATAGCCACCAATCCTGACTAATTGACTTAAGTTTATGGCTCATTAGAAAGTTCCACTTTTTTTTTATTTTTAATTTTTTGTATTTGATGAGTCGCATTCAGACTTCGACATTGACATAATTAAGGACAAACTAAGATCCCTTGACATTGTACCATAGCGCTTAGCTTAGTAAGGCCCTTACTGAACAATAAGTGGTAATAATATCATAAGAACCGTCAAATCATAGCAATGAAAGAAAAAACCCAAGTATCATTTGAGAATTTGAATATAGAAAAGATATTCGGTATTTCTTCAAATTCCAAATCTTGTTTTTGTAACATTGGTTCAAAAATTGCGTACGTTGCTAGTGGAGGAGTTGTAGTATCGGATATTGAAGTTAGTTCGTCGCTGGAAAACTCGTGCAATTCATTAAGAAGTTTTGACTCACAGTCCAGGCAGGGTGAGGATTTATATGATTCCGAAACCTCGCCTATTACCGTATGTTCACAAAGGTTCTTTTGTGCATACTCAAAAGCACAACTACAGGATCTTACGCACTCGCCTGTATATGTGGCGAAGGATGCATTTGGAATGTGTAAGCATGATCAGTCGATATTAATTAAAGGCGCTAATTGGAGTGATAACGATGACAACGAGTCGATGATTTATACATGCTCATCGGACCTTATGCCTGCAAGACTAGGTACCTCGAAGCTAAAAAATAGGATCAAGACCATATCGTGCCTTAGCATTTCATGTGACGGCCGGTATATGATTGTGGGCGAAGTTGGACATAAACCTCGGATACTTGTGTATTCTTTAGCGCCTGACTCAAATGATTTCCCGGTGTTCGCAATTCAGCAGCACTCGTATGGAGTGGCCAATTTAAAGTTTCATCCTACTGATGCCCGTATTTTTATGAGTTTGGGGCTTATTAATGATGGGTTCATTCATGTGTGGAAGTTGTCAAGTAATGGTGTAACGTTGATCGCCACCAATAGAAATATATCATCCGTAAAGGACGTTCTATGGTACAATTCCAAGATTTTAACATACGGCATTAGACATCTAAAGGATTGGAAGCTAGAAAACCATGTCACAAGTGGATGCAGCAGTAAAAGCGCTGCGCAAAGACCTAGGAACACTATAAAAGGTAAAAATGTTGTATTGGGAGAGTTTCTAAATACCACATTTATTGATGCAACTGAAGTGGATGAACATCGGACTATATTACTTACAGACAAAAACATTTTAGTATTGTACGAGAATGGAGGGATTTCTAATGCCCAGAATATAGAAGAAAGTGGGGTCACTGGCCAAGCGACTGGCATACTAGCCGACCCGGAAAACGATACCATGTGGATTATTAGTGATGGCAAGCTCCATTACACTACTTTGGAGCAATTCTTAACTTCTCAAGAGAAGGTGAGGCTGAATGAGCGTATTCAGCAGCCATCAGAATTTGAGAAGCCAACACTAACGCCACTTTCGAACACTTTACAAATAGATAGTAAAGGAGCGTATCCATCAGGAGTTACAGGAGACTCTTTAAATGGCTTAATAACCCTCTCTAAATTTGATTCGGCATATCTTCTGTATGTTACAAACGATGGATGTATGGGATTTTACCATGTGGCCACTAAGCGATGCTATCCCATAGTATATCCTGTTTTAAACAACATTGCAGGTTACAAAAGGACCAGCACAAGCGAGCTTTTACTTTGGTCAAAAGAAGGAAGGTTTAAGAAGGTAGATGAAGAAACTCTCCAAATTACAGATTTGGCGTTCCCTATTTTACCCCAAATTCCAGTGCCAGAACCTCTAATGAATGAGGTTAGCGCCGCAGATGTGTTTGTAAACCGAAAAGGTACCAGATCTCTTGCCGCCGGGACCAAAGCTGGTGATTTGTATATCTTTGAGTTTGGCGACAGCATTAAGAAAGCTCTTGACATAAGGGCCCATTCATCAAAAGTTAATGACATAGTTTACTTACGGCTTGAAAAAGATGAGACAATTGATATATTAGTTAGTATTAGTCGTGATAGGACTGTCCAAGTGTTTGTACAGTCCGCCGCTGGATGGGAATTACAGGAGACACTAGCTGACAACAAGGGTAATGTTATTAAGCTGGCAATTGATGGAAATATTTTGTATATTGCATCTGCAGATAGGTCAGTTACGAAATACAGATTTGATTACGTTGATTCAGAGCTTCAGATTGCGAAAGACAAAATTCTATCTATCAAATCAGCTCCTATCAATATGCATTTATTTGACGATAAATTAATAATATCTACCAACGATAAACAATTGTTAGTTTACGACAAAGCATTGGATAAAGGGAGATGTATTAAATTACACACCGATAATGACGAACCCATCACCGTCGATAACTTGTATCTTAATACAACCAATTCAAAACAAGAAGAGCTTTTGTGCTCTTCATCCGCAGACAAAGTCCTAAGATGTTACAACTTTGCTACTGGAAAATTAATGAAACAATATTTCGGTCATTCGGAACCAATCTTAGGTCTAGTAACATTAAATGATGAGAGACTATTATCAGTATCCTCCAATGGATGCATTTTTTTATGGACGTCACAAGCTCGCGACAATGGTAACGATTGCGCAACTACCCAGCCAACGTCCACTGCAACATGCAGACACATAAGCGAACCGTTAGACGAAAGATCGGTTTCAAGAAAGATTAAGAAAACTGAAATGGCTAGAAGCCCCTCAGTTAAACTCGTCGGAAGCTCGGTTTCTCCTATAAAACTAAGTCCGTCAAGCACAGTCTCATCGCCTGGTTCACCACGCCTTTCCAAAGCGACTACAAATCAAAAAAGTGCTGTTACACCTGTTAAGCAATTTGCCAGGAGCATAACATACAAGTGTACTGACAATTCGGAGTTGAGCTACAATACATTACTGACTCAATTGAAAAGATTTCGAGCTAGAATTGTCTCAACGCCAGCTGAAGACAATCAAAATGCTGAATATCAATCAATAGTTCAAGAGATAAAAATAATTTTCTCGATAATTGAACCTCAAAACAAGTTGTTAGAAAAATACAGCGAGTCATTGATTAGCCTCATAGAGGAGAAGTTCCAGAGGCTATAATATAGTCTCGTATAGCCATTACTTAACTTTATTCATCACACGGTCCCACCCTTACACCACATACAAATAGGAAACCTCTTATTTAATTATTTGCATTGCTAACGACTATATAAACTCTTGACCTCATTTGACAAGTAAATAGGTTCAAATTCCCTTTTATTCTTTTATTCCACACTTCACTCGCTAAATTCAAATTTATGCTTAGGCAAATCAGAAGGATGCATATCAAAGCCATTAAAATGAGGTGGTTAACTGGCGGAGTTAACTACAGTTACTTGGTGTCTACTGAAAAGAAAGATAAATCATGGCTAATCGACCCCGCTGAAGCTATGGAAGTCTTGGAGGACCTTAATAGTAGTGAGAAAAAATCTATAACAGCGATTGTCAATACACATCACCACTTCGACCATTCTGGTGGAAATGTTGCAATGGTAGCTGCCTTAAAACTACTGGGAGTTAAGCCAATCGTTATTTCAGGCTCACACTTGTCTCCTATTTGTAACGAAATACCCGAACATTTAAAGACTTACCAGTTAGGGGATTCAATTGAGGTCCTCTGTATCAGAACGCCATGCCACACACAGGACTCTGTATGTTATTATCTGTGGGACAAAGATACAGATGAACGAGCAATCTTTACAGGGGATACACTTTTTAATGCAGGCTGCGGGCGCTTTTTCGAGGGTACAGGGGAAGAAATGGACGAGGCCCTCAATAACAGACTTCTCAGTCATGTTGGTCTAGACAATCTTGCGAAGACTAAAGTTTATCCTGGTCATGAATATACTAAGGGCAACGTAGAATTCATCCGTAAGGAGATTTATAAATCAAAGGGCGACAGCAAAGCATTTGATGAACTGGAGAAGTTCATATCTTCGCATGAGGTCACTACTGGTCACTTTAGTCTGCAGGATGAGAAAAACTACAATCCATTCATGAGACTAGACGACCCAATTGTTAGACAGCAGGTCGGTGATCGCACCAATTCTTGGCCCGCAAGCAAAGTTATGGATACGCTTAGACGCATGAAGAATAACTCTTAGCACGTGATGTTCCGTCAAAGTCCGTACCTACATATGATGCTATAAAACAAGATATAAAGGTATAGAGGCGCTTAGAAGCCGAGTAAAATACATAATGACAATACTGTAGATAAATATTATTCAAAGTTTACATTAGTTACATGGTCTCCAGACATGCTGCATCCAGGCATCCGAAATAAGGTTTAAAAGATACACACCGGTTGTTAGACCTCGCCTTCCATCGGTACCAAGGCTCATCAAAGGAGGTTATCATAAGATTCCAGCCCATAGAAAAGGGTTCAGAGGCCTTCAGAAGGAACTATATCATGAAACTAATGAAATATAACCGCCCAATAGTTATATACTTCAAACATGTTGTTACCCGGACTGAATTACATGAAACATTTCAGAGTAAATAAAAGGGTTATATATCCATGGAGCTACTCCGTGCTGTAACTACAATATAGGCTAGCGAACTGAACGGTACTGAAATCGATATCCTATGGATCAAACAGATAAGGAAAAGGCGGACCCTACAGAGGTCGTTTCTGATGAGAAAACAGAGAAGCAATTTGCCAAAGGATCAGGCAAATCACCGGAAGATGACAATGAGCAGGGTAAGGGAAGCTCTCCCTTGAAGTCTGCTGAAGCTGCGAACGAGGAAAACTCTTCGATAAATACCGAAGCTAAGCGTAAGACTAGTGATACTTCAAGGACAGAAGAAGGAGATGGAAGCATTAGAGGAAGTGGCGATGAGACGAGGAAACAAGAAAACCCGATTTTGGCAGAGCTAAAGGAGGCATTTCCAAATATCGAGGAGAGGTACATCAAGGCAGTAATAATTGCGTCCCAGGGTGTTTTACCTTCTGCTTTTAATGCTTTGCTATATTTATCTGACCCATCATTTGAAAATGAGGCCGAGTTGCCTAGCCAACCGGTTCTTGTACCTTCTGCCAAGCAGCAGAATCTACAACAGTTACAGCAAGATGAACTATTAGCTCGCAAATTGCGTGAGCGCTTCAACAGGGAGACGTCGCTTCAAGGCGAGCGCCCATCGCGACACCACAGGGACTCCCGCAGATCGCAGAATCGCCCCAAGCATCGCGGCACCACTGCCTCCGACGACGATGACAGTCCTGACGAGTTCATCGAGACCATAAACCGCGGTATCCAAGAAACCTCGAAGAAAGTTACCCAATGGTGGGATGGTCTAAAGAAAAATTGGGCCGAGGAGAAGGAACGCTTGGAGCGCAGCCACCACCAGACCTCTCGTTCCCAGCGCGACACCCGTCAGCGCTTCAACTCATTCGGCGAAATGATCGACGACGAGGTCATTAGAAACGACAGTCCTCGCGATGCCTCTCGAGACCGTGTTATGATCCAAGATAACTTCGACGACGATGAAGACGAAAACAACGCCCCTCGCAAGCTACCTCCAAGACCTAGGCAGGCCCAGCGCCCTGTTTCGAAGGGCGATACTGACGACGAAAAGCCAAGCTCTCAAACACGCCTGTGGCAGCCGCTCCCTCCTGCGCCAGCTAGCGCCAAGCCCATCAAAATTAGCGCTAAGGGAGACACCGGCCGTGCATCTTCCAAGGGCAAGAAGGGCGACCCCGATCAAGATGAGTTTCTAATCAACAGCGATGACGAACTATAGAGTTATTTTACTAAGCAAATAGCAACTTTCTTATCAGTAGATTGTGTAGTATGTTATCTTCAATGAGTTTTCAGATAATGTAGATAAGGTTAAACTAAACAATTCATCATTTAGAAAGTTCACGGCTGAGCCAACCTTCTCAGCCAACGTGATCCTTCACGTCGCCAAAGAACGTCTCTCTACCCGAGTCACAAATACCAAGGTCAGGTCGGCGGTTAATTAATTACAAAACAAAATTTTCGGGCTTTTTATAGTTCATGGATTCGTACATAATGACACTCGGTTTTGTGTATAGGGCTGAGGGGCCGTTGGAAGAGACAGTACAGCCCTCAAACCGTGGTCTTCGCGCGGCCACTAAAAAAGGCATACTAAACAGCCCAACAGTAACTCAACTAGCCAGCAACTTCGCACACGTCCATTTAGCGTTTTTTTGTTCTAGTCTGTTCGTTACCCGACCTATTTCCTCAAAAAATTTTCACCAGAAATTTTGGCTGAGTCTTTCTGTTCTGACCACATCGAAAAACCATTACTAAATCGATATTATATTTAATACCATCAAATATACAATCAGTAACATAACTGAGAATACAAGAAGAGTTCAAAAAAAAATTTACCAACTGGTACACATTAAAATATAAATATAATAATTGCAATGAATGAACCTGAAAGCATCATCTCTCAGGTGTCACCTGAGCAGCAGATAGGTGGTCCGCAATTGATAAATGATTATAAAGAACAAGAGTACTATAGTGATAATACCTTAATCCACTTGAATATCCAAGGTAGGCATTATTATATAACAAGAGATCAGTTGATGTCTTTACCAGAGTCATTATTGTTATGTTTATTCCCTAGTGGTGTATTCATGGACCGTGAGGGACAGGTCATCACAAACTTGACACCTGAGGACGAAGTATACATAGCGAATTTCCCTCCCGATTGCTTTGAATCTATTATGCGGACATACTCTATTGCTGAGAAGGACTTGCAAAGTTTCCCGGTAAATGAGCTTTTTGATCGGAGGCCGCCACAACAGGCTGGTAACAGTAAAACGTTTTATGGATTCAATACTACACAAAATCAGCAACCTTCAGAATCTGATATTCTTCATGAGAAGCCAGCGATTATTGTGTTAAGGGAGGATTTGGACTATTACTGTGTACCCACTTTGTCGCTTTCGATCGAAGGTACGTCTCCCGAGGAGAAAGACATTTTATTGGAACAGCTAATGACACTGGTTAAGAACGCTGCAGGCAGCCACTTGTGTCAACAAACATCTGTCTTCCAGGGGCTTTATTCATCCAATAGAATGAAATCCCGATTATCTGGGAAGCCGCAAGATGCCAATGCGTCTCAACAGCTAGGGCCTGCTGAGCAGCACCTAATGGACATGTTATGTTCTAGTGGCTTCAAGAACGACTCTAACTGGGGGAATCGCACACAAGAACCAGGCAAGACTGTGATCAGCTCGCTTTCGCTATGTCGTTTGATGAACGAGACCGTCCAGGAGTTTAGAGACAAGGTTGAAGAAGCAAAGCGCCGTTATGAACAGGAGCAGCTGCACAGACGTAGCACGGAAGCGGAGCCTCCCTCGCCAGAGTTGGTCTCTGCATCAGACCAAAACGCTACGGTGTCGGTTCCTAACGTGTCTGGCAGCAGCTCAGACAGTAAACGCAAGTCTAGGTTATCAACATTCGCAGAAAATGTCCGATCCCGCTCTGCCTCGCGTACTCGGTCTAATTCACGACAAAAGCATCCAAGAGAACCCACACTCTACGAATTGGTTGAAAAGCCCGAGATTAATACCAAGTTGCTTTTGTTCTGGAAGAAACCAGCGAGAAAGTGCTGGTGGGGCATGGAATCTATTAATGTAAACGTCCAACTTAACGGCCACATAGATCCAGTTAGTTCAAAGCTTGTACTATCCAAACATGACCCCTTGACTGTAATTTCAGTCCCTGTTAACTTGCATATCCGGAGGGTTTGGGCTTTGGAATTGTCAATTGTGGGCATGTGACTAGGCACTTGAATTTCCTGATGCATTTAGTTACATAGCACTTCCTCATATAGAAAGTATACAGCAGCGAACTTAGTAGGTAAAAGAACTCCCACGTAATATTAAAACCGTCCCGCTTCTTACGACGGATTTAGGCTGATTAATTGTAATTCATTAACTCCGTATCTAAACGCCTGGTGGTACCTTCACGTGATTAGATAGCGTTTAATATATTATCGCTTTGGCCCGATGTTCAGGAATTACTGTACCCTTACATCGCACAAAATTATATATAAAATACTGCCTTGCCAAGGTGCAGCAAAAATTCTCCTCAATTGTAAGACGAGAAGCTGCAACCAAATTCGCGTAAAATGTTGGAATACGAGCTGCAGAACGCTGTGAATCAGGCTCTCAGTATAGTGGTGTCATTCTTAAAGAACTTCTGTCGGTTATTGGCGTGGCTGATAATATCTCCGATACTGATACTATTCGCCTATGATGTCGTTTTATATATGATAATGATTACCGCGCCAACAGCTAAACGGCTAACATTGAGACATTGGAAAAGAGCTACTCCAGCAGAGGTTATGAAGAAGCCTCGTACTAGAGGCTCACGCAGGGCGTTGGTATACACAGGAGCACATATCGTAACAAGTGATATTTCTCATATTAACCAAAGATCCTAGCAGGCGTGGATCTAAGGTTAATCAACGCACGTATAGATATATAAGTGCTATACTGGTAGGCTAGTCTGCCACTCTTCGGTTTATACATATAGAGTTCTAATCAAATTATGAGAGGAAGCATTTCGAATACTTATAGGGATAGTCATCTTTGACGGCTATTCTCAAAACAAATTTTCCAATATATAAAAAATTTACAGCACGCAGGTGCACATAGCTACTAGAAGGAATAAGTTCAAAAACTTCGAAACTAACAAGCGATGAATGGTTTGTATGGTTTGCCAGGGGATGGCTCTGGAATCCCAAAGGAAAAACAATCGAGACTACAGCAATTCAAGGAATCTCCAGCATACCCAGTTTTGCTAAACCTAACGCTATTTGGTCTAGGTGTCGCCTTTATCCAATCCCCACTCATCGAGATGTTAGCCCCCCAACTATAGGTAAGCATTGCAGCTTGAAGCTACGGATCCATTTTCTGTTTTAACTTGTATATATAAATATATATATGTATTGTGAATAAATTATAACCAACAAAAATACGTTATTAGTGTATTATCGATAATAAGAGAATTATATAAGAAGCCGGGAAAGCCTGTTGATTCCTCATCAACAACACTCTCAATACTTAACAGTTGTTACATTTTTCGGAACACCAGAATAGTGGTATTAATCTCTTTGCGACTCTTCTCTAGCCCCGTAGCACTTGCTGCTAAATTACCTAATTCGCCACGCAAGGCCGCCCTTAGTCGAACAATACACAGTAGAAGGCATATAGCATACCTGGGAAGAAAAAAAAGATTGTTAACACAATGTCAATAATACATTCAATACCCCAACCACGGGCTAGGAAGACAGCCAATGGTGGCAAGAAAATTGCTGTTTGGTGTTAGTACCTTGGTTTTTTAACGAACGCTTGTACTGAGGATTACGTCAATCCCAAACCCTATGATGTATACGTACCAATAATGAAATTGATGATCTTTGAGGAGTTCATAACGTCTTATTTAGTTCAATTAAGTGAATTCGACTGCTGAAACTTTCTTAAGCGGATGCGGATGTCAAGTAGTCAATTGTTGCAGATTGCAAAGTCTTATATGTTTTGTTTTATCATTTGTGCCTATATAGCAATCGAACTGAAGAAGCAGACTATTTGTAATATGTAAATAAGGGGGAAGCAAAAAACAGGGATAAAATATCTCCATTTTGAACTAGAGGGAATTGAAGCATACGTCAGCTATCCCTTGTCTCCTGAGAAACCAAGCCTCCGCGTACATCAGTTCTTGAATTGACTTGCTTAAATGAGGATTGTTTCATTCATGCGACAATAGTACTTACTTAAAAATATATTTTTACATGTAGTTTATTTTAATACCTTCTTAACAATCTTTTCCATCTCGTCCATGTCACCTGTAGGTACGTTGGTGATTTGGATATCCCCGAAGTACTTTTGGATGGCGGCTAATGTATCGAATGACTTTCTGTCGTGAATGAATGAGATTGCAACACCTTTTCTGCCGAATCTACCGGTTCTTCCAATTCTATGAACGTAGGTAGATGGGTCTGGCTGACCATTAGCTGTCGTTGGCAAGTCGTAGTTCACTACCATTGAGACGGATGGGATATCTATCCCACGAGCTAGAACGTTGGTTGTAATCAGGACTTTAGAGCGGCCTTCACGGAAGTCGTCAATTAACTTGTCTCTGTCTGTACTTTGTAAGTCACCGTGGAGGATTGATACCTGGTGGCCCTCTTTCTTTAGTTCTGCGTAAAGCATGTTTGCAGTTTGCTTTGTCTGCACAAATATGATAGAAGAACCTATTGTTAGAACACCATATAGATCACAGAGAATCTGGAACTTGTGGCGTTCGTCATTACAGTCCATAAATAGCTGCTTGATGGCGTGGACATTGACTTCGTTCTTCTGCAACTCTAAGGAGTTAGCCTCTGGAACAACTCTTCTTGCATAGCTGCGTACCGCATCGTCAAAAGTGGCGGAAAATAACACCAATTGGCAATCCTTGGGCATGAACTTCTTCACCCTGATACACTGGTCGCCTAGACCTTGTTTATCAAGCATATTATCAGCCTCATCTAGCACAAATACACGAACTTGACCTAACTGAATCATTTTCCTGCGCATCAAGTCCAGCACTGTACCTGGCGTACCAACAATAATTTGTGCATTTATCGGTTTATTACGCTCATAAGAGTCAGGAACAATTAATTGTGATGTAACCTTTGTAAAAGTTCCCATTTCTTGAATAACCTCAAGTGTTTGACGTGCTAGCTCACGGGCTGGCGCTAAACAAACAGCCTGTGTAGCAGCTATGTTAGGATCCACTCGAGAAAGCATTGTCAGCGAAAAGGCTGCAGTCTTACCTGTCCCAGATTGAGATTGAGCAATCATATTACGAGGTGGGTTGCTCAGTAGAAGAGGCAAAGCATGTTCCTGGATCTTAGATGGTTTTTGAAATCTCATTGCATAAAGACCTTTCAAAAGTTCTTCAGACAAGCCTAGTTCTTCAAAAGTCTTAGCACTGTATAAAGGTGAATTTGGGTCGGCTTGAAGATCTGCTAGCTTCACTTTCACTTCGTACTCTGACCTGATTAGATTGGCGCCATCGGCAGTGTTATCAGATGGAGTGTTCTCAGTGTTTTTCTTAGCTGCATCAGAATCTGCTTTCTTTTCATTTTCAACAGGAGCATTGCCCGTTTTACTATTATCCTTAGTGATATCTAAACGGGAAAGAAGTTCTGTAGCATCTTGCTTCTTTTTTTCAGTATCGTTTCCTGCTTCGCATGTTAGTAAAATTTGCAACGAAAGATACAAATGGGTGAAGTTACATACCGCTCATTTCACGTTGTAGTTAATTTGAACTTTGAATCACTAGTAATCAAGAGTAGACGCTAGAGTTTAAGCAATATGTGCTAAACGCAATTAAAAGTAAACTCGCACGTAATGTGTGAGCTTCAGTCTAGTCCAACGTAGAAGAAAAAGAGAACATGAACTATGCCTCCGTTACAAATGATATCACCATATTGTTACCCTACATACAGCGTATATAAATACCAAATGGCAGCGGTATCATGACTACCAACTGTTTTGGAGCCATATAATGTTCTATGTTTGCCCATCAGGAACCCAGTCGAGGCCCAGGCGGCGGTATACCGCTGTCTGGCATTCCGACCATAACCTCGCATGTTCTGCGCGACTTAGACGGAATTTTGCACGCTCCGTTTGAGCTCGGCGAGCAAACGGACGAGGCTTTGTAGAGGGTGGTGGCATATCTGGCCTCTTTACAAACCGCTGCCGCAGCGCGCACCGTTTTTGTGAGTACGCATATTTAAAATCGTGCCGACATTGTGCCTCCACCGCAAGATTCAACAGATAGTTTTCCACTATATTGCGCCATTCGGGCTTAGATAGATGCATTATCGGCTCATTGGAGCCTGTCAGTTGTTGATGACGGCGACGCGCTGCGGAGACAATGTACCGGGCACTAGTGAGTTTGAATTCGAAATTTAGATTGGCTTCCAAGTATATATCGGATACAACAAGGGTAGCAACGATAACATCGTCCGGTGCGTCGAGAGGAAGCAGTACCAATCTGAATGGCGGGGTTCTGGCATCCTCATTATGTAGTACGCGAACTTTTGGCATAACCCCATTCCATTCCGGACGCATGGACTCGACTATCAGCAGAGAACGAATATCGTTCAGGTCCCAGTCAAGCAAAGCGCGTTTTGTGAATTTTGGGCGACCATTTGGGAAAAGTTCGTTATTCATAAACACTGTTGGGTCGTACATGTCGTCGTATCTGCGCGGGAGTGCGTCCTCAAGCCATATTACTGAATCAACCTCACTTTTTGATAACACAGAATCCTCAATAGTACTACGATCTGTAGTATCTGTACTTTCGGAGATATTTAAGAGGGCAGATGAAGTCTTCTCCGTATCTGAGAAGGAAACGAAGTCACACTGCGGTGCCAGCTGCAGCCTCTTTCGAAGTTCATCTCCCGGTCCCTTAGTAAAATCTAGTTGCGGCGTCACAAAAGGTATTTCAGGAGTACTAGATGATGGAGATTCCTTCTGTACATCGAATTCACCTTCAGTCACTTTCCCCCGCAATCTCGGTAAGACTCGTCCAAAGCCTAATGGCAATGGCGGCGATACAAACATAATTGTTGTTTGTTTTAAGGAAATCCAATAATATGAAATCCTAGTAGCTCCAAATCCATATTTAGAGTATCGTTTACGGACCTAAAGGGGAGGGATTACATCTATGTGAGTCCTTCATCGGTAATTATATTGTTTAAAGGGAAAAACTTGAATCATGTGCGGGTAACCCTATACATTCGCCCGTTCTGCATCATCTGCTGGTGCAAGACAAAAGCGCGATAGCCGCCGAGCCTAGGTAAATACTGAGTTGCAGCCGCTGGTCCGACTGGCACGATGTTGTTCTTCATCAGTTGACTATTCCATCTTTGTGGATATTTGTAAAGAACTGCTTCACGATCTGCTACCGAAAGTTGGGCCTGAGGCGGAATAAAACCATTAAGTAATAACGCCTTACTACTATTTGGTTCAACGTAGGGCATTTCGTAACAGATTTTTAGAAACAGATTTGTACTGATATCAGGTAGGTTCCCATTATCAATAGGACAGGTTATTTTACTGTTAGGCCGGAATCCCTCGATGTCTGCTGAAACTTTCCCACAGAGACCACTCTTAAAGTGACGGAAATGGACAACAGCTGGGCTAGTTTTTTGGGCCTCGGTAGAATTTTCGGCGTTGGCGTTACTAGCAGCGCTGCTAGTTGCGCTTCCACTGCTACTGGCACCGCTTGAACTACTGTTGTAGATCGTAGAGATGAATGTTTCATAGTGAACGTTTTTATTGCTGATGAGAAGAACGTCATCGCGTTTAACATTCCGCGCACGCTCCTCAGGTGTCAGCAAAGGATACCTGCGTGCCACAGCCTCGCGCAGCCTGTTCTCGTCAATGAAAGGAAGTAGTGGTAACCCCTTCCATGACATTTTTTCACCATTCATGTCAATTGGGAAGTCTTCAGGGTAAAAATCAATAATTTCAGAGTCTGGATCTGACATCATGCCACGGAAGACCGGAGGCAGAGCGTGACTTGATGCGGCAGGTAGAACACTCAAAAGTTGCTCGAATGGAAGGAAAGGCTCACCCTTCTCAAAGCTGATTTCCAGAGTTGAGATGTCAGTGAAGTCAGCTGCGAAAGGAGCATAATGGTAAGGATAGTACCATGTCCAGGAAGCACAGCCCTGGTAATAATACAGAAGGACCCAGCAAACACCCTCAATATAATGGCGGGCAAGTTTCTTCCGCAATGCATCAATTTCATCTGTTGGTATGTGGAATTTTGCATGGTAGTATCTTTCATGGTAACCAGCCTCGTGGAAACGAACGTCAGCAGCAGTATCCAGGAAGCCAGACACAGCTGGAGGCATTAAAGAAGATTTATTCAAAGTTTGTTTCGATGGTTCTATTTTGTCCGATTGGGTATCAGCCACTGCGGACTGGTCATCAGGTACAATTGCGGTGCTATCGGTATTTGTAGAGTCTTGAGATTCTTGGGCAGCATCTTCAGCAAGTTTACGCTTCTTTGCCCGGATACGCTCCTGGAGTGAAAGAGCAGCGGAGGCATTACCTTGCGTTGAAACCTCGACAGCAGTCTTCAATTCATCTGGAGAAAATTCTGGAGCACGAGCTTTTGTTTTTTCTTCACTCTTACGTTTAAGGGCATTCATGCTATTAACGTCACCCTCATTCGCAAGGTTCCATTCCTTACGCATATTAGCTAAGTCCTTGTTATTTAGGTTGAGTGATCCCTCTGCAGCATTGCCATTAACATCGTAAATTGGCATACTTGCTAGCGGTGCTGTGAAGTTCCTATCAACAGTATTATGCGTTACATTAGGGTTGCTTTTCAGCATTCGTCTTCGCTGCTGAGCGTCTGTCTTTCGAATCTCTTGCTCATGTTTCCGTTTGAAAAGTTCGGGTTCGCGTCTGCCAAGCTGCTCGAGCAGTTTCTCCACACCAGCAAGATTGAGGATCCCATCGCACGTCAGATAAGTTTTCAAAGATGGTACGAGATTCTTCCAAATTTCAACAAGAATATCAATACTATTCTCTCTGACATCTAGGGAAGGTAAGTGAGGCAAGAAATCATTACCACAGAAAAAACACATAAATACCCAGTCGTCAATTGCACGCTCCAAATCGAACGGGAAAGGCATCCGCTGAACGTACAGCTCAGCAGAAAGATATTCTCGAAGTACATTAACATGCAACCATAAAAATGGTTTTTCAGCGTCCTGGTCAGCTAGCATCTGCTTTTGATCCTCCGACATAGTCAGCATTTCCCTAGCTCTAGGCCTTCTTTGGTTATCCCTGGCGAAAACATCTTCACGAAGGATACGGAAGTGTGGTTCGTGTGTAGCCAATCCTAAAAAGATCAAATCAGCGTCTAGACCATAGATACAGTGTGTAGTATTAGGATTGTATTCACTGTCAGACCTTTGGGACCTAATAAAATTCATAATTTTATGTTCTCCTTCTCCCGGGACTGTAGCGTCACTAATTATAACTTGGAGGTTTTTCCATCCGGGATCTGTAGCAAGCTTAAAAGCAGTCCAAAACCTCAATGATGCTGCAAGTTTCTCCATAAACGGCGTTCCTGGAGTAATTGCATTGGAATCCCATGCTACTTTAGATTTTATAGCTTCATCTATCTGCTCTCCATATGCTTCCCGCTCTGCCAAAATACGTGTCTTTTCTTCATGTGCAATCTTAGCATCACGAGCACTTCTAAACCTACGAGCACGTTGCTGGTTCATTTTAGCTCTTGGAGCAACACCATCAACGGCAATCATTAAAACTTTCCTGGGCCTAGCCATGTTTAAAACCCTATTTGTATATTCAAAAACAGCCAAGAGCATCTCATCTTCAGATTCTGGTGCTGGCTTATTCTCCGGATGAGAGCAGGGATGAACAATACCATTCATATCTAGATACAAGTTATCCAATTCTCCATTTGGATTAGGAGATGAGTAGTTGATGGGCAACTTCACGCCTTCTACAACATCTGGCGTTTCTTCAATAACAGGAGAGATAATTTTTGGATATTTTCTCGATATCCAGCGAAAGAATGAAGGAACACCCATATCTACGCCTTATGCTTTTAGATTATTATGGGCGGGTGTGTAATAGCCTAATAAATACCTCTACTAAGCAGCTCGTTATATTTATTTTCTAGTGAAATTTTTTTGTCAACTGGAACATGCTATTTTAACTGGATCATCAATCACGTGTGAAAGAAGTTGGATATAATTGAATCATTTGAAGCTGTGAGTAAATATACTGCGTAATTACTGAATTATTATCCAACGGTTATATTTAAGGAGGACTTTTCTCGTTATTTTTTGTTCTGTTTACCAATGCCTTACCTACATGTTAAACTTTAGTACTATATCATTACGTCGAACGCCATTTCAAAGAACTGCTGGCCCATTGGTTGTTGATGTATCATCAAAATTACTGGGGAGGTTGCCAACCGAAAATTTAAGGATGTCCTTTCGCTGTTCACATTCTTACCCTTTAATGACTACCCAACAATTGCTTGAATTTAAAGATGCATCGTTATTCTCCTCTACTTATCGAGACTTTATGGAATGGAATAATCTGAAGATTTTGCAGCGTGGCAAGTTCTTTGATGCTAATTTACAGAAATATTCCCTGGAGTGGGAAAATACTCAAAAATATGAGCCATTGATAGCCCATTCGTTGGCCAGATGTATGCTAGTTGACCATAAATTGAACAGCTTCCCCTATTTTGATTTTAACATTATTATTGTCTACACAGAACTAGAAAAAGCACATAGACTAGCAAAGCTACTTCTTGACTACGTTGAACAAGTGAACCCAGAACAGGCACTTTTACAAAATTGCTGTCTAGTTCCCGTATACAACCTTCCTGCCTCAAAAAAAGAACGGAAGCTAGAGGAAAATACAGATCCACGTATAAGTGTTATTGACCAGGGCATTCTGCTAGCTGAATCTTGGGATTGTGTACTAGAGGATCCGGTTTATGTGATATTAATGGATGATGTTATGAAATATCTCTCGTGTGATTTAATTCGGTGGAACAAGGACAATGTATGGGAGCAAATGTATGTTGAGGTAGAAACTCTCAAAGATCGCAAGACTGCCACATTTCGTGAAATGGAATACTGGTGTAATATTTCACATAAACTCTCTACTCCATTGGATTTATCTTATAAACATGGGTCAGAGATGTATGTTCCTACAAGATTTACTCAGCTACTCTACCATTTGAAGAACTCGCTTCCTGAACACAAACTCTTTGCATTAGGTGTTAGTCGTGTACAGCCTTGGTATTATGATTGGCTGTATAGTAGGGAGAAACGGGCCATGGAAAATACCCGGGCTTACCAAGTCTATGATATCTTTGAAAAGCAAGAAGTGGAAACGATCTTTATCTCTGATTTCAAAAAGTTAAAGGACCTTTATATTAGCATTAACGATGGTAAAAAGCTAGTAACCACGGACTCACTATCTGATTTTAATGAAGACTGGATGGATTTAGCTGAGACTGAGGAGATGTTGGGTAAAGATTTATCTAGGGAATATGAATTACTGCAGGCTAGCCGACTGCATATTCTAAGGCCAGTCTAATTTTATAGCAGAGCGTTCAGAATAGATGTCGGGCACATTATCTTACTGAACAATTATGATACGTAGAAATGATTATATTCTCTCTTTAACAACATAACAGGGTAGCTACCTTGTAGGGTAGTTATTCTATATGTCTTAGTTTCGAAGCACCTAAACGAGATTATGCTATTGCAGATGAAACCTTTTATCAAACATTATTCTTTTATGAATAGGTGCATAGTTAAAGTCCGGCTTGAGCGGTGCACTTGAATTACGTGCTTCTTATGCTTCCTATAGTCAGACTAATCTTCGCCTGCAGGTATTTCATCCTTTAGAACTCTATTCAATTTGACGCGTAATTCAGTGTGTGGATCACCCCGTAGAATATCACTTACAAACCAAACTTTACAATCTAACTGGACCATTTCCAGTGCACCCTTCAGAACACCACATAATATATTTGAGTACCATAAGTCCTTCATAGCATCTATAGGTAATTCAACAAAATCGGACAAAGGATTCTCGTCCAGGATCAGGGAAAATGCATCTTTATTATTACTCCAATTCGTCACCTGCGGATTGATATTCAAGAATACTACAAATGCGACTTTACTAATAACTTCACTAGTTTGAACCATATTCTCGCATCGTGGTAAAGCTGTCCTGGCTACAAAATCTTCTATCAGCCTAGTGCCTATTGATATGCCCATTGCATATAATTGATTATTAATCTTTGCATAGTCTCTCTGATAGTCATTTGTCAGCTGTGAGACGATAGAACCATATGTAAGTGTGAACAATTCAGCATTTACCTTAGCTGTTTTTGTTTTCCAGATATTTTCACCAAATGTCTTGAGCGACTTAGATGGATTACTCGCAGTGGAAGCACTAGACTGTGCAGCATTTGAGGATGACGATGCAGTATTCATAACTAAGTACTGCAATTATTATTTTGGGTTCCCTTGTGAAGGTATTACCATAGATCTCTTCATAATTCCGATATTTCAGGTTAATACTAAAAATATTGGTATCGTCTATAATGACCTACACAATTGTATATAAATAAAATAAACTTCCATCAATCTTGTAATAATACCTTCAAAATGTGCTTGAACTTACCATTGGTAGCTACATTTGCTTTCTCAATTCTTTCCTCGGCTTTTTTGTACAATCCTGACTGTTTTATTTCGTCTTCTTGCAAATTTCCCATAGTAATGAAAACTTCTGCCGTATCAACCCATGATTCAGGATGGTCAGGTGATTCGGCGAGTTCAAAGTAGTGCAATGCATTCTTAGTTAGTTCCTGTGCATGTTTCTGGGATTCTTTGGCAATTTTCTTCTCTTCTGCACTAGCATCATCAACATCGTACGTGTATGTAGTGAAAGTGAGTAACGGTTCTGATGCAGCATCCAAAAACGTTTGACCTATCATACGAGCAATTTTGCGGTAAAATTCATAGTCTGCAGAGTTATCTTCGATGTCCTCTTTAGAAGGTTTTGGAAGTTTACTGAAAAAAGCCGTCAAATGCGTGCGGAGCCATTCCGTATTGCTATCTAAATTCTTCTTAATATTGTATAGAGGATGAGACTGTTTAAGCTCAACCTCACTATCTTCTTCTTCGTCATCGCTATCAAGCCCTTCCCCAAGTTCGTCTTCGCGACCAAAATTGGCTACAATGTCAAGTAAATCGTTGAAAATCTCGAGCGGCTCACTCACCGCCAAAGGATTACCTTCCACAGCGTGAAAGTTCCTTTTACCTTCTTCCAGTAGCTCGTCTAACCGCAACTCGTCCGCATTCGAGCTGTCCACTTTTAACTGTGATATGTATTGGAGCGGGATCCTTTGGAAGATAATTTTTGATTTCGCAAGTTGCAAAAGCTTCGATCCCGGGAATTTCGCCAAGCCAGACTCCACCCGCTGTAAAGCGGCATCGAAAAATTCACCAATTATCTTTTCCCTCTGCTTTTTATCATCTTTCGCTTCGCCTGCTTTGAAAATTGTCAACTCAGACAAAGCCTGAGCGTAAATAGCATGAAACTCATCATTTAGTTCCACATTTTCCTCGTCTTGGTTACTCAGTAGTCTGTCACATTCATGGATTATTCCATTGAGAACCAACTCATCCTCACGATTGCATTGCAAGTAGCACTTCCACAAAGACCTCAGCTGTACAATCGCATCGTCCGGATCGCCATTTCCATCAAGTTCTACTTCAATTTGGTTTACTGGTGTAATCCCCTTCGAGGTTGAATCCCCGGACTTGTGCTTCTTAAGCTTTTCTTTCTTGCCCAATCCCAGCGGTCTTTTAGGCATTTTAAAAACAACTCCTCTACAATTTCAGTGCAAATATAGAGTGTAGCTTTCGACTTTACTTTGATGTATAAATGTATATCCAGGTCAGGTCATCCGATGTTGATCTTCGTTTCTTTTTTTAGACGATGCCCTACCCCCGCCATGTTTTGCCATGATTGTAAAGGATTCCCATGATTGTGTAAGCCTATTTTTGTCAGTGATCCTGAACGTGATATATACGTTAACATAAAACTTAAATCTCCATGCTGACCAGTCCTAATCTTGCTAAATATGAACCGATATGTAAGCTATTTCTTTTGGCTCTGATTGGAGCATCAATCCTTTGATCGTATGGTTGATAGAACAACGGTGACTCGTAAAGTCTGGAGCCGTAATGCCGGTTACTAAACTCCGTAACCAATGCAACGGGGACTTCTCTTATTTAGAGTTGTCATAAAGACGTCCAAATTCCGTTTTTAAAGCTTGTTCAAGTCACACGAGGGGTTCCTTTTCAATGTTTATGTCATGTGACTTGATATCGCTCGTGCCGTTTATATCATGTGACTTGATAAAATAAGGTCTCGCGCCATAACCGCCTTCAACCACAGTGTGGCCAAAAGGAAGCGTTCGTAATAGACGTAGTAAGCTGTTGAAGATCTAGGACCTACGTACTGAATTGTATAAGTCATCAAAGTCACACTTTTCAAGCTTTCAGCAGTTATAAAGCTGCTATGATGCTCGCCATCGAGTGTCTTAGCCAAGAGTAGACAAGATCGAGATTACGTGATTTATCTTACATAATATGGTCTATAACGAGGTGCCGCTTATAGCAAGCTTGAATACGAAGGAAGAAGTAAATCTGCTGGTGGGCACAAGTTCATTGTCACAAATCCTATCTAGAATACGGAGTATACTAAAAAGTGGAGCTAAATGTGTGCTAATTCACCCAAGTGGCGCATCCCACGTAAAGAAACTACATGAACACTTTGGGGGAGAAACCGGATTCCAGCTAATTGACAGGAAATTCGAGCTAAGCAATTTAACATCCTATGGAAGGCAAGAAGTGTTTAATGTTGTTGATCGGGTGTTTGTTAGTTTAGGGAGTGGTGGTGACCGTTTTTTAATGAACGAAATCTACAACCAATGCCGGAAACTGAGAATTCCAATTAATACCAGGCAACATCCGGAATTATCAACTTTCTCATTGTTGTCGACCTATGTTGAGCCTAAAGGTTCTGGACTGCAAATTGCTGTGACCACCAACGGTCAAGGCTGCCTTCTTGCTAATAGGATCCGGCGTGAGGTGGTAGCGAAATTACCTCACAACATCCACGATATAGTGAATAATTTTGGGAACCTTAGAGACGCTATTATCAATTATGATCATAGCCAACTCATTCGTACACTCCAAAATGACGGATCATCGAAAGAGTTGTATGAGGAATTAAATGAGGATATATGGGAATGCCCTGAACTAAACGAGAGTATACAGGCGTTTAATATGACGGAAGCCAACCAGAAACTAAAAAGGAGCAGGTGGCTAGCTCAAATACTTGAGTACTATCCTTTAAGTAAATTGGCTAATATACGTCCGGATCTGCTATTTAACGGCTATCCTAATACTCCTGTTCTTAATTCTCAGCAGCTAACGCCGCCGGTATCGGCAAAATCTCAGGAGACGTATAATAAGCTCCCCGCTATAAATCCAGGACCTGGGTCATCTACAGTTGAAGATAATCAACAAACATCTGAAACAGTGGGAAATGCAACGATATCCTTGGTCGGTAGCGGACCCGGATCTGTGTCAACTTTGACAATCGGTGCCCTACATGAGATCAAGCATGCAGACCTAATTCTAGCTGACAAATTAGTCCCAGAAAGCGTCTTAGAACTAATTCCTAAGTCTACTGAAACCTTTATTGCCAGAAAGTTCCCCGGTAACGCAGACAAGGCACAAGAAGAACTTCTACAGAAAGGTCTCGAAGCATTGCAGCAAGGCAAGAAAGTCGTTCGTCTCAAGCAAGGTGATCCATATGTATATGGTCGTGGAGGAGAAGAAGTATTGTTCTTCAGGGAGCATGGCTTTGAGCCACTGGTGCTTCCTGGTATAAGTTCGCCATTGGCTGCAGCCGTGGCTGCAGACATACCGATCACCATGCGCGACATTGCTGATCAAATTCTTATCTGCACTGGTACTGGGAAGAAGGGCGTGCTTCCCAAGATACCTGAATACGTCGAGAAACGTACAACGATTTTTATGATGGCTCTGCATCGCTGCGAGCTTTTGGTTAAAGCGTTACTAAGTAACGGCTGGGACGCCAATATTCCAGTCGCAATCGTAGAAAGGGCAACTTGTATCGACCAAAGGGTAACTAAAACAGTGCTCAGTAAACTACCTTACGTAGTAGAAGAGATCGGATCTCGTCCCCCTGGTCTACTAATTATTGGGACAGCTGTCGAAGCTTTGAGCGGACATGACTCAATTGATAACTCCGAAAGAACGTACCGTGTCTACGAGGGATTATCCAGGACAGATAGTCTGACAGGCATCGTAGAAACACTTATGGGATGACACCCAGCGCGAATTGTTTATTGTTACGTATGCGCCTTTTCTTTGAAAACGTGCTCCTTTATAAGTTTTTAAAATAATATATTTAATCTCTCCAATTAACTACCGAAGGGCCGCTACCTCAAACTGTAGACAATGCGCGTCCCAAGGATTAACAGAATCATAAATTATCGCCAGTTTTCGGCAAAAGTCGGTTTCGTGTTCGATATAGATGGCGTTCTACTACAGGGCAGAACTCCGATTCCAGGCGCCTCAGAAGCTTTAAAGTTATTGCAAAAAGAACGTATCCCTTTTATTCTCCTTACAAATGGTGGTGGCATCTTAGAATCTGCCAAGGCCGCCTTCCTGTCCTCCGTTCTAGAAGTTGACCTGTCCCCTTCGCAACTAATTCAAGGTCATACACTGTACAAGACTTTAACCAGCGATTACAAGAAAATACTGGCGGTTGGACCTCCAAGCGTAAGAGAGGTAGCTGAATCGTACGGTTTTGAAGATGTCGTGCATGCCTTGGACATTCTTCACTATAATAGAAAGATTTCTCCTTTTGCAACCACCTGTCTAGAACAGATAGCTACCGATGGCAAGGATAATCCAAATCTGGACAAAACTCCATTCGACGCAATCTTAGTCTTTACTGACTCCTACGACTGGGGCACAGATATACAGATCATCAGCGACATTTTGAACAGCGATGGCGGTATGTTAAACACCAAAAGGGACTACAGCTCCACTACCCCTTCGGTTCCTATCTGGTTTTCTGCCAACGACCTATTTTGGTCGAACGGATACCAGCTCAATCGTTTCGCCCAGGGCATGTTCCGGGTGGTTAACGACCGTGTGTATCAGGAACTAAATGGCGGCTGTTCTCTCCATGACAACTTAGTTGGCAAACCTACATCAGCTACGTTCAACTACGCGTCGCATGTGCTTAACCACTGGGACGACATCATGAATGGCACTTCCCCCACCCAAACTGTAGACCCCAAATTGGGGATTCCACCATCCTCCAACAAGTTCAAAAAGGTCTACATGATCGGAGACAACCCGTATACCGATATCATCGGCGCTAAAACTTTCGGCTGGGAAACCTGCTTGGTAAGAACAGGGGTGTACTCCCCTCAAGATAAACTCCCCTGCAATCCTACAATGGTCGTGGACAGCGTCCTCGACGCAGTGAAAGCCGCCCTAGCAGAACACTAATCGTAGCCACTCATTCGAATACCATAGCCATTTTTTTAAACCTAGCAGTAGCAGCGTGAACCCAACTACCACACATTACATACGTATATATCTATATATATATTTATATACACACATATCATATAAAAGAAGCACTGCTCCTCAGCGGCGCACCAGGAAACGGACTCAAGGACCTTGTTCCACTATTATCGCCCTCCTTATCACAGACCCCGCACAACTCATATCTGAATCTTGGGCACGATAGTCTGCTCCTGCGCTAGCTTATCAGCGTTCTTTTGATGCATTTGCTCCTTGCAAGACCGTAATCCATTGCAGGAATGGTTCTCCATCAACCGGTGCTTACTACAGAAATGCCCCTCGCAGAACTGGCAATCCCCAATGAACTTCAAAGCCATACTCCCGCATTTGCTGAAGTGACACCGGTCCTTCTTGCGTTTTTTGCCGCTAGGCTTTTTACTAACGCGACTTTCCTTTACAACAGCTCCCAACCCACTCCCAGTCCCAAAAGTCGTAACTTCAGTGTTTTGCAGTTGTTCATCTTCAGCAGCGCTTATCCTGGCTTCTATTGATGTTTTGCCACCCGTTCGCTTAATGATGTCTAACGATCCTGCCGCTTGCTCCATTACTGTTGTAGAAAACCCGCTAACTCCTGACTTGTTATGTCTTCTGGGCTTGCTCTGCGTATAAATATGGCTCTTACAAGACCGAAATTACCTGCGTAGTTGTAGTGTGTTATTTATATACAATTAATCAAACCGTGGTGCCTCCTTATAACTTAACAATATGTGTTACATCGCTATCAAAAATAAGACTTTTTTTTGTAATGAAATTGCTATAAGGACGTAGAAACACACCTAAGTGAAGAGCGAGATTAGTACGATTGTTAAGTAAACAAGTCTTAGACCGCTTCTATACTTATACTTGTAAGGTAGTAAGGCCGCAAAGCGTAGGCAAAAAAACCATATATAAAGTTTTTATGTAGCTCACAATAGTACATAGACTTGGTAGCACTGAGGTGGCTCCACCGAGTGCGTAGAGTCCGAAACGGGGACGAAAGAGATTAGTAAGTGTTTTAGTGTCATAGATTAATTAGATAATCGGTTATGTATTGTGTAAAAAGTGATTCAAAGGTCGTCGGATATGCTGTTTAGGTTTATGGTTTGCCCCGGTTTAAAAGCTGGTAATCCTAAATAAGGGCAACCTGAGCACCTAAAAGCGTCGCCCAATGCACAAGAACCGCAGCCCCCAACCTTGTTCCCCTCTATGGTGAAGTCAACTTCATTTAGTTCTTCTGTATCAAATTTAATTGGGAGTTCGGAGAGGATCAGGGTCTGTTTAGCTTGGATGGTATCTATCTCGTTCATTTCTTGTTCCTTGAGACCGCAGGTGCAGTCCTTGCAGGCCTTACGCCTGGGGTTGTTAGTTTTAAGGCACTTTACGATAGTTATTGGAGGAGCATAGTTGTCTGCGACAAGCTCGTCCTCGGAAATGGAGTCCTCCAGGTCTTCGACCTCGTCAAAGTACTTTGATTTGGCGGAATCTATAGGCAGGTCTTCTGAGTCAAAAGACTCTGAGGGAGAGATTTGCACTATCTTAAGGGCTGGGGGGGAGGTGGAGGGGCTTACAGGTTTGGGCGAGTTTCTACGGAATGTTGGTAACTTTGACTTCGAGGCGAGCGTCGTACCACGTGAAGAAGGTCTATTCTGTAATGATACAGCAGCAACGGGTCGGGCTTGTAACGGGTATTTTTTGACCCAGCGATAGTCCGAACCTTGTGTTCCTAAAATTTCGTAACCCGAAACAAGGGCTTCAACTTTATATTTGTCGGTTAGGCCGAGTAGCACACCATTTTCTTTGAGGGCCTGCGTTAGCACTGGGATCAGTTTCTTGGGGAAAAGAAGCTCACTTGGAGACTCTGGGGTTACGTAGTATATTAGATCATACTTGCCGTCTTCTAACTTGATACTTGAATCGTTTACCTTATTCACTAAGTATTGGTCTAGTGAAGTACAGTCACTTAGTATGTCTAGCTCTTTGGTTCTCCTTAGTAAATCAGGATCTCTAGAGACCGCGGGATGCAATAAAAGTAAATAATTTTTTTCCAGACTCATCGCAGGACGTTGTGGTACCTCTTGAGTTGGTGATGGTTAATGGACATCTTTTATGTGAAATTAGTAATTCTTATAGAATCCAAAAAAAAAAAATTTGATTGTTAAGAGCAGAACGTAGAAATATATAGTATGTACAAAAAAAAATTCTCAGTCACGCACGATGTAGCTTACGGTGAGTCATAGCGTCGTCTGAGGGTGCTTAAACTAGCGTTTATCATATATGTGAAACTTTACCGACTTATCATACCGGTTTGCTTTATAAGTGCGCCACTGTGCGTTTTAGACAGAAGTTGTATAATGTACGTTATTAATTCGTAGGTTAATAGTTATTGCGTGCAGCATGCTTCTTCACCATGTTGATGCGACTGAAAGGGACCCTCCTATACACTGAGTTTGCTTATGGAAGCCGCCGCATTAGCTACCACTGGAGACCCTACCGATGACGAGCGATCCTGAGTGTCGTCGTCGTCATCGTCGTCGTCATCATCATCGTCATCGTCGTCGTCGTCATCGTCGTCGTCGTCGTCGTCGTCATCCTCATCTTCGTCTTCATCTCCATCTTTACGGTCAGCCTTGCCTGTTTGCTTGGCCTCCTCATCTTCGTCTTCCTCCTCTTCTTCGTCCTCTTCTTCTTCTTCCTTTGGATACCCACCTAACTTCATTACAACCTTGTCGACAATCTCATTCCCATCCATCATTCCTCCAAGGCCAATATCGCCGTGTATGCCCATAACCTTTTCTGAAGGTTTGAAAACAGTGATCCACGGCATTTCCTCTTTGATCATCTTCAAGTGTCGCTTGGTTATTGATGAATTATAGCTTCCACTTACCATGCTTGGGGCTAGAAAGATGGGGAACATGGGATTCCAAGCTCTGATCACACTGGTCAATAAGTTGTCGCATAAGCCGAGTGCTATTTTTGATAAAGTGTTTGCAGTTAAGGGCGCAACTACGAGGATATCCGCCCAGCGACGTAGTTCAATATGTAGAACGGGGTCTGATCTCTGTTTCCATACGTCCCACTCGTCCTGATCCGTCCACACTTGAATGTGAGGTGGTAGCTCAATTTTCGCCGCTGCTGTATGTGCATCCGAAGGAGTACCTGCCTGGCCTGGTACACTATTGCTAGGGGCACCGGAGTGCATTCCGGTAGTGGTATTATTTGAACCATTTGCAGGTGGATTGGCAGATGCAGGGTGGTGGTGTTGTTGAGCACCTAACGAGGGCGTCAATGTCTGGTCACCTGAGGGGACTGTCGATGTACTTATGTTTCTCTTTCTTGATGTCTTATTAGCAAAGAATTGGGCTGCAGATTGTGTTAATATCACCTGAATTGTGATTCTGTCCCGACCGTATATTTCTTCTAGCTTTTTAATCATTGACTTGATTTTTAGTACCGACAAAGAACCTGTCGCGCCAAACAAAACATGTAACTTGCCATCATCCTGAGGTAGTCTAGGATCCACGTTCTTACCAGGGTCTCTTTTGGGAATATTCGGAGCTATTTGTTGTTGCTGTGAGTTTCCCTCTATAGCACTGTCCAGATTGAGAGGTTCAGCTGGTTTTGAGTCAGGTAGAACTGATAATGGTTTAGGACTAACACTGCTGGATCGCGACCTTACGCCTGTAGGCGATGCATGGAGTGCATCACTGACATAGAAATGTAGATGATCATCCTGTGAATGTGGTTTTTCAGAGTCTGTAAGCGGTGACGCAGTACTGGATTGATCACCTAGCATTTTTGTAAGTATATTTCCAACTGCCTTCTTCTGGAGATCCGGGAGGTTGGTTGGCGTATGACAAGTCAGGTGTGACGGGTTCGCACCGGGATTCGCAACTGTAGATGCGTATTGCTGGGGAGGAGGCGAGTTCCTTGCGACAGCTGCCGCTGTTTGGAAAGTAGGTGACATAACCTTACCGTGGGGGCTAGACTGCAGGCTGCGATCTGTATCTTCACCCTCAGCAGTTGCTCCCGATCCAGTAGAATCGCCACTCAGCACACGCACCCCCTGCGTTTGAGAAACGTTCACTTGTGATCCCATCGGTTTCGAAGGAAATTGCTTCGGATCACTGAATGTCACTGTAGGAACCCTTTTCAACCCTGGTTCAGGTGTATTACTTACCACTGCTCCAGATGTACCACTGGCGTTCATAATAGACTTCGTATAACTTGGAACTGAGCTTGGACTCACACAATTAGAGAGTATTGGTGTCGGAGAATGCACATAAGTTTGTGAGCTCTGCTGTGAATGAGCCGTACTGCTTCCAACATTGACAGACAGCTCAACAGCTGGCTTCTTGCCAGGCTTACTAGCATGGGGAGCAATAATCCCATGGTTCTTGCCTTGAGAATCAGACATTTAGGCTTTATCAGTTGGATCCCCTTAACGAAATTTTTTGGATGATCAAATCTGCCAAAATAAAATGATACACTTAGTGACTGATGGTCGCTAACGTACTTATTGCTAAGTTAATTGAATATAATATACTGAGTACTATCAGACTCTCTTCAGTGCTCTGTAGGAAGTTTAGTTGCCACTTAAATCCTCATGGCATCTGGGACCAGTACCCAATAAAACCCCGTCTTGTCCACTCATCCTTGCAAAATTTTGAAAATTGGTTACCCGGATAGAGGTCAGCATGCAAGATTAATGCTTGTGACTTTAAAATTTGAATCTAAAATGCTAAGTAGGTACACTTAGGGGCATAATTTGCTCGCTAAATGGTGTTTATGCTCACTATATAACTCCACATATGAATTGGGTATCACTTTCTCTTTGAGGGGCTGTTTACGTGCCTCCCTCTACCGACTTTCACAGTGTGGTGCTTCAATCCCGTTATAGCAAAAGGTGATACGCAGTTATCTGCTGAACCACCTGCAACCCAGTCATTTAGAATCTTATCATTATGCCTTTTTGTCCAATCTTCTTGCTTTACGGACTGCTGGTATTCCTTTTGGTCTTCGCGGAGTATGACTACATCTTGCGCATGCTTAGTATGTACAAAGCCCTTCTTTCCGAAACGCTTTTGAGAGTTCTTTGATAGAGGACTTGGCAATGAGTAGCGGTTACCTCTGCTATTCCACTGAAATTTGGACTTTAAATGCGGAGTTATTGCGCCCGTCAAAGGATCTTCTGAGACAGTGCAACGCATTAAAGTGGAGTAACTTCCACACGATGGACAAAAATGTTTTGCCTTGCCATCTTCTGGAAGAGGCAGCATTTTAAAGCATGCGTGACACCTGAGCATGTATTTGCGCACCTCTCTGATTCGCATTCCAACCCTTGGGGTCAATAGGTGCAAGCCTATTTCGAGAGCGACATTCTGTATCGCATAATCACATGTAAAAATTGTAACCTGATCCTCCAACGCCTTGGCAAAAGCCTCAATGTCTTTTGCACCTTCTTCTCCATTGTCTTTTGTGATCGCTTCTGTGAGGTTATCGGGACTAATCCACTCGCCGTCGTCGTCACGGTCACCGAAATCTTCTTGCAGGGATTCTGAAGGGCGCTGCTCCTCAGTCTCCGCAGTTAGATCTGAGTCGGTCTTGACTTCTTCGGTTACTTCTCCCTGTGGGGGGTCCCTTACTGCCTCTTTACCGGCTTCTTCAGCGAGCTGAGCTTCTCTCTTGGCCCTCTGCTTCTTACCGCCTCTTCTTCTGTTCTTCTTTTTGCCCTCTCCAGTCGCAGAAGCCGGTTCGGATTTTGATTCCTTGGCCGCGTTAGCTGCAGGTGCTATCTTCTCTTTTTCAGGAACCGTCCCGGGCTCCCAGTTTAGGTTGCGACCGTCATTACATTCAACCTCTAGTTGATATGTCAGAGCCAAAATGTCTATATCATTCACACTGAGCACGGTAGAATCACCCGTCAGTTTAGCAAATTCTCTGACAATTTTAATATATTCAGGAGCAGGCTGCTTAACCGTAAAGTTGTATGATCCCAGGATTTCAATTTTCTTTCTGGCCGCCTCATCTTTTATTTCATTATAGACAGATGGTGTGGTATAAAAACTTTTTGTGCAATTCAGATACTCGGAAAAATCACCAGTAATCAGCGGACTGGCATCCAATACTATAGCCTTGGCTTTATGATGCGAAAACATTCCAATATACGTCAGCTGCTTTCGGGATTGTAGCTCATCTCATCAGTAGTACTAAATCAGATTATAATTGCCGGTGAAAAATTTTTTATACTGATGGCTGTCACGTGCATATTTAATGCAAAGAAAATGCCGAATTATGGAGCACTGACTCTCTGCGACGTGGTTAGGCTTTATAACGGTTCCATATGTAGTATATCTGACCAAAGTGTTGTTAGTTCTCTTTGTGTCGTTTTCTGACCTATCGGAACTATAATGTATGTATGGAATATTTACGTTAATCTGATGTACATTAGTAAAAACCTAATTCGCCATTTAGTACTAATCACACATAAAACGCAGATACAACAATAACTAATACGAAAATGCCCATTGAGACTGATTTAAAGGTTGCTTATGATCTACTCTATAATAAAAAACAACCCGAAGAAGCTGTGAAGCTATATGACAATGTCCTACGGCAATCTGAAAGTAATTTAGTTGCAATGATATATAAAGCTGCATCGCTTGAAAAGTTATATCATGAATTTAAAGACTGGAATAAGGAAGAAACAATTAATGAAGCTCATAGCTTGCTTGAGAAAGCGTTAGAAGTAGCTACTTCAAGAGGCAATAGATCCAAGATGGCTCTAGTGTATTTTAGATTTTTTGTTCATGAATTCCATAGGGGTAATTACACAAAAGCTGCATTATATATGCAGAAAGCGGAAGCATATGGGTACAACGATGCGACGCTATCATTGTGGAAATCTAACTTGGAAGGTAAGCTTGGTAATCTGAAGGTAATGGAGAGTGATGAAAAATTAGGGGATACTAGCTCATCTTCGGCGCCAGATAAAGATGGTGATCACGAACCTGTGAAGATTAGAACTGAGTGGTACCAAAGTGCTCAAAATATTACCATTTCACTCTTTGTTTCGAAATTGCCCGCTTCCTCAAAGGACGTGAAGGTGGAATTAGAGAATGATGTTGATTTGACTGTGAGCTATCGAGTTGAGGATACCGGTTCTGACTTTTTGTATAGTATTACATTAGCCCATCCGGTAGAACAAAGCTTTAGCGTAAAGGTCATGTCGAAGAAGTTTGAAATTACTTTTACCAAGAAGGCTAAGGTACAATGGAAGGCATTAGAATCTACGGAAGAAGTAGGATCTACTCCATCACAGTCAACTATTTTACAGCCAAATTCCGATAACAAGAATACTGTACTAAAGTATCCATCATCCTCTAAGAAAGGGATAAATTGGGATAGTATAAAAATTGACGAAGACGAAGGCGAGGAACAAGAGTCCGCCGACAAGTTTTTCCAATCTATCTATGCCGACGCTGATCCTGATACTAAGCGCGCAATGATGAAATCATTCATAGAAAGTAATGGAACGGCTCTAAATACCGATTGGGCAGAGGTATCTAAAGGGCGGGTTAAACCTTGCTTGCCTGATGGTACTGAGTTGAAAGATGTGTAATAATTTGCATTGGGGTGTTGTTTCACTAACAGAACGCTGAATATTGCTTTTACTTCAATTCATTGATTTATAAACGTGGATATATATAAGTCAGTTAATTTGATTTCCTTTGTCAACTTTAAGGAAGTCAGCTAAGTTATTTTCCCAATTGACCGGAGTGGTTACTTCAGCGGGACTTTTTATTGGGCTTTCGCTTAACTTAGCTAACTGTGACCTCTTCCACTCTATGAAGTTTCCGTCTTCCATGATGCTGGATTCATCTGCATTAGGATGATCAGCCTTACCGTCTCTCGTTGATGCAGTTATCTTAAAATGTTCTTCTGGAATGCTTGTATATGTGGTTTGTTCCTTTTCCTTCATCGGACTGCTGGGTAGTTGGTTTCTTGATGACTTGGTTATTATAGCAGGTGATTCCAAACCAAAGCTATTTTCCTTTCCAGCTTCGCATAACAAATCATGGGTAAGGTTTTTTGCTAACATTGGGATGCTACTCTGCTTGTTTAACCTGTTGCTTGACATAGTTGCAAGTTGTGAGAAAGTTTGTAATGGCTGTATTTTCCTCACCCTTGGTAACTTGAGTATAGCACTTCTACTTGAAGCAGATAGCGTTGGAATTTTAGTAGGACTACTCCCCATTAAGTAATTCTTCGCATATATTCGATCTCTTCTCTTGGGTGGACTTAAATTGTTTGTGTTCTTCAACGCTCTAATAAAAGAATCCGCTATTGGAGGCTTCTCGGCAGTTAAGTGCGCATTATCAGCTGCTTTCGGACGATGTTCATTTCTATGCGGGATATGTCGTAGCGGCGTCACCGCGATGACTTTAGACGTACACGGGTTACTGCTTGTGCGCGGCAGATCTTTTTTAGCAACGCAGGATAAAGAGGAAGATTTCGATCGGTACATTGCCTTTTGGGAGTTATCTGAGAACCTCATTCTAGGATATTTAGCGATTAACTGTTCCTGTTCATTGTTAACTATATCCAAGTATCTCGTGTTGTCGATAGTAAAATCCTCGTTGAACTCATTGGAATACTCTAGTAACTTAGTTCTCAATTCTTGAATTACTGTCGGGAAATGCCTTGCAATTTTCTTTCGTATCTTCTCTTCCTGTAATAAAATTTTATGTGAATTTCTGGATAACAACCTCGACGAATCTTTACTACTATCTTCTAAGTGTAATCTACTTTCATGCAACTTCTTAAACTTGTCAACCAACTCTAACATGGGTTTCACAATACCATACTTCTTTTCTAATAGTTTGATTTGCTGTTCGCATGTTTCTAGCACATTTTCATCATCCGCCAGCGAAGTGCTAGAGGCTTTCATATTTTCATATAAAGTTGTAAACTCTGCTCTTGCAGTTGGAGTAAAATGCATTAAGTCCCATAGTTCCACAATACGTTCCCACGCTTCATCAAGTAAATGTTTTATCAATTTCTTCTTCATAGTTTCTAGCCGGTCTAGTTCCCTCTCAAAGGCATTTATGTCTTTGAAGGATAAGGTACAATGGTCAGATTTGAATTTCTCAATATAGCATGGTGAGATCTTTAATTTATCCCAAAGGTTCTCACATCGTATGACTACTTTATGTTTTTCTTCTTGGCGCTTATTTGTAATGATATGATAGTCGGCCACTACTTTCTCCAACATTGACATCATTTGGAGTGAAAGTTCTCTAGTAGAATGCATTCTTCTCTGGGTATAATCGTTTATAATTTCTCTTACAAGATCGTCAAGATCCATTATATCCACTCCTAAGTTCTTAATTAGCTTTAACAGCTCCTGGCATGTAGCTGTCATTTGAGTGGTTCTCACTGAGTACTCTTGTTGATAAGATTTCATCATTTCATTAATATTCGTAACCATTTTATCACTGACATCTGCAAAGTTCATACTTTGAAGAAGAATGTTTTTATTCACCATGATGAATTTGTAACTTTCTTCAATGTCATTTATATGCGACGATAGGAAGCTTTTAAAACTGTTGCATGTAGCCGCCGGGGGGATAATGCTAACTAGTTTTTGATTAGTTTCTGGCTGGAAGTCTGGCATTACATCGATCAGCTTTCGAAGCTTTACAGAACTCTCTAAGAAGGATAGCAACTTAGGAGCATAAGTTTTTATTACGAATTGCTTGGCGTTTGATAGGATACGTTTCCGGTTTAACAAAGAGATTGGTTTCTTATTTGGACTTTGTGATTCAAGTCCTAGTAATGAATTTCTTGTGTATAAATCTGGAATCGTATCAGACCCCCGTGGATCTTTTAAAATCTGTAAGATGCGCCTTAGGACCTCCTGACAGCTCTCGTTTTCTTCAATAAGCTTGGTTTTCTCCTCATCAGCTTGGTAGAAAAACGATGAAATGGATGTTGACAATCTGTTAAATATTCGTTTTTCTCGTGAAGTTATTTCTGCATTAGAATAACCGATCTCCTTGTAAACTATGTTCAAATCATTTAATAGCTTTTCCAACTGTTTCGATATCAATTTAAAGTTCTCTCTATAAGCACAACTGTCCGCCTGAAACTTGTCAGGTGGCACCGGTAAATGGATCTGGTTAAACTCCATCGCCTCAGAACTGCCTTCTCTAGTTGGAGAGGATAATTTATTAAGGTTTACTGGAGTTAATCGCAAAAACTCTGCTACTGAAGTATTGGCATTGTTGCTATTTGGCGCTGACGGCGGACTTCGATAACTATTCTGGCTATTCATTTCGATGCTCGAGGTTTGTGTAGATTTTAACAACTTTGGAGATGAGGCCGACGAATTTACATTCACCCCTTGCCAGTCATTAATGTTAATTAGCTGTTTCATGGCCCTTAGGTGTTTGTGCCGCAGAGTATATTTAGGTAATTCGTGAAAGCTGGCTTTCAGTAATAACCACGTTCACGTAATATTATAAACCCACTCCAACGGACTCTCTAATAGTTTTAATCAATGATTAAAGTCTTGGATCTCCAACTAACATTCGAGAATCACTTCATTTGTTGCTACTCATCAGATTTCAAATCTTATATTTTTGATTTTGTTTTAAAATATTTATTATTTTCCTAATAGGGTAATTTATAAACAATTAAATGATAGTAGAACCGTGGAAACTCCTGCAGTCCTATTAAATCATTAGTACTGTACTAAATTGCAATGTTTCCATATGTTGTAAGCAGGCATAGGAGGTAAATTAACTGGTACTTATGTATATGTTCTTCTTTTCTATCGTTACATTGTGTTTTGTAACTGAAAATCATCGTTCACTATTAAAAATAATATACTTCGTTAACTGATTTAGTAATAAAAACAATGGTTATAACGACTTTTATTTTACTATTTACTTACGTGAATTAAAAAACTTGGATATATCTATAGTTGCATTGGGCTTACCCTTCTTTCTTGACTGCATTGCACTTTGCAGCACCCCAGCAGCCCGCTTTTTAGTACCAAGAAGTAGTTTCCTCTCACCATAACTCAAATTTGATGTATTCTCACCAACACCGTTCAAATCCGTTGAGAGTTTTTGGGCATAGTGATAATCGCTGTGTTCCTGTAGTTCATTTGAACCAGGAAAGTCTATTTTGCAAACCTCGCAGTAATATCTAGTTGGTAGCTCAGCAGCAGGGGTTTCTGGCTCGGGTTCTGTGCCTACGGGTTCTAGTCTTTTAACGACTGCAACCTGGCGTCCTAGCATGTCAACTATAGTTTTACCCATCTCTATTACTTCAAAATTGGATATGGTCAAAGATAGAGAACCTAACGGGTACAACTCCGGCAGGCCTCTACCGTAGAGGCCATCTATATCCTTCATAATTTTACATCCCGCCTGAAATAATGCAGTTATGGTCACGCCTGTATTTGACAATACCAGCGGAGCGCTTTTGTTATATCGCTGTCGATGTTTCCCGGTTACTGTAACGCTCACTGTTCTTGGAATAAAGACTTTATCATATTCCTGTTGTAACTCCGACACTCGGCCAGCTAACTCAGCGCTGTATACTTGTAGCCAAGGATAGCAACTTATTAGGCCGCTGCAAGCAGTTCCCCGCATCCTTTTCGTCGAATTCATTGAAGACATGGCCACTTTTGCACTTACCGGAGTTTGATATGATCCTCGAACTAGGTGGAAAAGTTTATCAGCTACTACTGAGACATTAGTCTCGTCAATATTATAGTTAACGCCAGAAGGCGGCGGTGACCGATCTTTCAACGAAGACGCTAGTTTGTCCCTTATTTCCGTAGGAGACAGTGGCCAGGATTCCCTGATGTACTTCAGTGATTTTTCTGACGGAAGTTCAAGCAATTTGACTAACTCTTGACCCACAATCCCTCCCATGGTCCAGAAGGACGATAATTCAAACTCTTCTGTATCGAGAAACTTTTCAACGTTTCTATTAGTAATTATGCTTTGAGCGTTTGGTTTCCTGAAGTTGGATGCTAATTTAGATATGGTTTTGCATCTAGAAATCCCACATGAAGTCGTATAGCCCAATATGTCATCAATATCCTGCCTGATTTTATTCGTGATATTACTCGCTAAACAGAATATTACATCACTCCAATCCTCAATTTTCGGCATGTCGTCTTCATTATAGACAAAACCATTAAACTGCAAATTATGGTTAGCAGGGACTTCTGGCAATGGGTCTTTCAGGTCATATTCGCCCGTTCTAAACATTTCTCGTATGTCATCAAAACCTTTCACACTTTCATCAAACATTAGCATGCGAAAACAATTCATGCCAAGGTCCAAAAAGACCTCGTCTATACTAGCTTTTTCCACATTATCGCACCATTTTTGAAATATCTTCAGCAGTTTACGACTCTCTCTTCTATAGGGATCAAGTGCAACTTTATGAATTGCGGGGTCGATTCTCTTGGAAGGATCCTTATGCCACGGCCCACACCCGTCATGATATTGCCAAAAATCCTCTCCTATTTTAAATACCGCAGTATGTATGGGAATAATCGAATCACACTTTTTTAGTGCGTCAGTTACACTATCCATACGAGATATTCCATGTTTTCTAGCAGCATATGAAACTGCAATGATAGAATTCCATTGCACACAAATAACAGGATCATCACGGCTATACTTACAGCGTATTTGCTCGACCTGAGCAAAGAATGCATTAACATCTATGTGTGCAATACATGACAATGGAGAAAGATGAGAGTTTCGCTTAGAATTTATCTGAAGTATGTGACTCCATGTATAATCACACATATTTTAGTACGTCCATACTCTATTATACAGGATTATAATAAGCACTAAAATGAGGAACGTTAGTCATCTATAGTCTCGTTATTGAAAAGAGAGATGGATATTTTAAATACGTGAATAATATAAAGGTTAGAAAAAAAAAGCCGATCAGTAGTAACCCGTGTAGCTATGTACCGCAATACATTAACTAATCTTAAGATACAAACTATTAAATCTATATTCACGTAGACAACTGTTCAGGTAGCGGATAATGGAACATAGAGCAGTTATCAAGTAGCTCCTATTACAGTCGTTCGCCATCTTATCGCCAAGGACATTGCCAATGCTCAGTTCTAACGTCTTATTTCGTGAAGAAACTTTCAAAAGAATGAGAAGGAGTAACGATGCAGCAGCATATTGTATACTACCTTTAATAAGGCCACTAGTACATTTCAGAAGAATCCAAATTAGTTTTTTAGGGCGAGAAGGAGCATGGTTCGATAGATTCTTAGAAAGCTTATCGACATAGGCGGCCTTCGTTCTATCGTTTAGTATGTTAGCTGATGACAGCCTTTCACGGCGAACTGCAAGCCGGTATAACTCACTACCAACAATCTGCGTCTTTGAATCAGGTATACTATTACATGAAACAACACTTTCAGGCCCTCCTTCTCTACCATGCTCATTAAAATTGGATACCTGCCACCATAGGAACTCTAATTCATCAGAAAGCTCAGACACTGCACAATTACCAGCCGAACAAGTCCGAAGAGTATCTAAGAACAATCTTGTATACTCCCTCTTGGCTTCAGTGGAGCTGAGTCCCTGTCTAGCGTTCCAAGCTTCCCACTTAGTTAGGGCTACCTGACTCTCAGGATTTAAACAATCCGCACTAGGTTTCTCGATCAGAAGTGCTACATCGCCTTCAGTAGCTTGTTTGTAGTAGCCATAGAGTTGTAACTGTACCGGTGTAGGCGGCCTTGGTAACGTATTGTATTCTTCCGAGGCAGAAAGGAGGTGAACGGTTGCGATTACCTTCTCAAAGACAATATTTACTGCTTCCTGTGACATTGGTAATCACCCTACTTGCGATAATCTACAATCAAGAAACGTGCATTATGTCAGAGTCAAATCAATGTAGCTCTAAGCTTTTAATTTCGCCTCGCGCCTTTAAAAAGCTTCTACCCCTTCGGACACCACGCTATTTAAGATCTCTATGGGTTTCACAAGAAGAGAGAATTTAATTTGAAGAGTGTTTGTCTGTGAAATGGATCAATATATCCAATATTATGGGATATCTTGATGAGTAATAGACATATTTTATCTTGTTTGCTATTAAATTGGAGCCCAGCAGAGAAATAGTACCGGCAATTCAAGGCGCTAAATATGGTTGGCGTAGAATGTTTCAATTGCAGCATATAGTGACGTATTATTTAAACGTGTACTAACGAGCACCGCCTAAGAAAGGCAATATCGCTTCCCACATTTCAAGTAAAACGACACAATACCACATTCTCACTATTCTACCCATAGTTAACTGATTACCGACCGGGTCCAGAGTGTAGACAAACGACATCATATAACAGCATGACCAGGCTAGCTGATGCAGTGCTACATGAAGCAAAAAATCAAACAGTAAAAATATTGCATGGTTTTGACACGAAAAACGATCCATTAAGTTATTTTATTCTTAATAACCCTAGACTAATAGAAAATACAGAAAAATTAATGACAACTTGCATGGTTAGTAAACGCTTAGATTTAGTTTTCTGGAATTTCAATTTCACCAGCGTTGATAGCCTCGATAATGTCGTGTGGGTTCTTGTAGTCGACACGAGCGCCAACGGATTGGGCAGTACCCAAGATTTCCTTGGTAACGGAAGCCAAGTTCTTACCGAAAGACTTCTCTCTCATTTGTCTGGCAATCTCGATGATGTCCTCCAATTGCAAGTTACCAGTGTGCTTGACGTTCTTGTCCTTCTTTCTGTCTCTTGGTGGCTCCTTCAAAGCGGTGATAACCAAAGAGGAAGCAGATGGAACAACAGAAGCAGTAGCTTGTCTGTTTTGAATCTTCAATTGAACGGTAACCTTGATACCCTTGAAGTCCTTGGTAGCCTTGGCGATGTCTTCACCGACCTTCTTTGGAGACAAACCCAATGGACCGATTTTAGGAGCCAAAGCGGCGGAAGCACCGACTTCACCACCAACGGCTCTCAAGTACAAGTACTTAACTTCATTTGGATCAAACTTTGGAGGCATTTTTGATTAATTGCTATCCTGAGATGGTTTGTGTCTTGTATATTAAAATTCCGAAGTATACTAAAATCTATGTTAGTATGATATTCTAGATTGTAAACTGTGAGGAGCATAGTTTGCGTGGGAAGAATTCCAGCTGCCTACGGAAAGCGTGCTAGGCGGAGCCCGCGCGGGGAGCGGGGAGCTTACGGGGAGCTTGGCCGGCCCGCGCGCGATGCCTCCTTCTAGAAAATAGCGTTTAGAAAGAAAAGCTCAGTAGCTAGGCAGAGAGAAATACACTTACGTTAAGGAACTTCGAATAACCCATAGGTAATGGTAAATATCAATCAATATAGGCCTTTTAGTGCTCTAATGCTAGCTTAAATGAAGCCCGAAAGTTAATTATCATTTTGAGCAAAGTTAGTTACAAATAAAATGTACGGATGTTTAGGTATTATGTATGGGTGGAGTAGTCAAACGATTATGATGAGATAATAGTAACGTGATGTTGCAACTGTGTTATAGGTACATGAGTTAAACTTTATAAATACAATTATTAACTACAATTACTCAATAGTTTCTACTTTAAGTAGTGGGAAGAATCTACAAGTACCAGGAAGGTATTTTAGACTACCTCTATATGCAGTAGAGTTATTATTAGAAGTTTTACTGCCAAGTTTTTCCAACGTGTCGTCGGCATTGCTACGGATCGCGTCAATGGACATCTTTATAGATGTGTACCATTCTACTGCTTCTTCAGACACCAAACGAGTACCAGTGGCAATATCTGTATGTGACTTATCTTCAGTGTTTATGCACTTTAGCAAGAGAGTTACCGCATCATCAGCAGCATCCAATTCCTCATTGAGGAGTAACACTGACGTTTTTAATTTGGACTCAAAATTTGGATTCGATGGTGTAAAAGCCTCTAGGGTTTCCTGAAAAGCTCCATGGTCTGGTAGTTTTGGAACTCCAATGGATGAAAATGATTTAAAACGTAGATCGTGGAGAAGCTCATCTGAGGTGAACTTAATATCGCCCGGATGTTTATTGTCAATGATTTTGAATGATCTAAGGATACCGAATTGGAAAACTTGTGCAAGCGCTATTGCCTTCATAATTTCACAGTCCTTAGCGAGAAAATTTATGCATTGTACATTGTAACGTAGCTGCGGCATTGTTGTAGCCATTACTCGCTGGTACGTTTGCTTGAGAGAGTCTTTCCTAGGACCGCTCTTCATTTTCTTGAGCTTCTTATTCATTGCCCGTATAGACGTTATTTTTTGTTCTGCAAAGGCTCGTACTCTTTCGTAGCAGCATTCGAGGCTGTTACATAGATAATAGACGTACCAATTCATAGTGAAGGATTCCCAAGGTTTGTACACCTCGAGATCGAAGCCTTTCAAAATATATTCAAGCATTGCGGTAACCTTCATGAAATATACCCATGTATTGAGGGGAAAAAAAGGACCATCCGGTAGTTCATCAACCAGTCCTTTACTTTCCAGGGTCATTTCGAAGTGTTGCAAGTTTGCTTGGAGTGAGTCCCATAGAAGAACTTGGCGGTTGTATCCCTGCCGGTACCTACAAACATTTTGGGACAGGTTTTGATACCATTCGAAATTTATACTGGACATCTCCTGGTAGAATTTGTCTAGTTCCAACTGAATTTCTTCAAGTTCTTCAGGAGCTGACTGCTCTAGCTTACTCGCACACAGAGAAAACTGCATTAGAGTTTGGTAAGTAAAATCGGTGAACGAGTAAACGCCCAACACTGATTGATCATCCCTCATTAGATACAATGGAAACAAAGCTCTTGCCACAACGTGTCTCTGTTTACATTTCTCAAAAAACCATGCAAACTGCCGTATCTCAAAGACAGTTACAGCATTACGAACATTGAGAACCGTAAGGATATCTGCAGCCATGTTGGCATAAGCTTTAAATTGTCCTGAAGATGACTCGTAAAGGGCCTTCGGTGGGAAATGATTAGACAATCTTTTTTGGATCACTTGCGAGAAAGAGCCGGGCGGTACAACTCCAGTCCATTCTTCGGCTTCCAATTTCTCAGCAATCTCAATTAGGTCGTGTAATGGCTGCATATTGTCTGAAGGCGGGAATTCAATCAACGGTCTATAGTCAGGAATTTTTAGCAGGTTATCGAATAAGAGCACTAGCTGCATCAAGCGCTTAGCATCTGGAAATTTGGTTTTTAAAACAGTAATAGTTTTTCGCAGTTCAGCAGCAACATCGTCAATTAAAACTTCTGTCAGAATTTCTAATCCCATAGTATAGCAATTCAAGTCCTCTTCTTGATAAATAACACCTGCACGTAGAAGTGAGCTAGCAAAGTTTATCATATATATTGCTGCAGTAGCACAACTCGATAGAACTTGATCATATAGGTCACATCCGGTATTTAGGTGCATACTGGTGAGTGTCACATTACCGCTTTCCTTATATTTCATGCTCAAATACTCAAGATATTGGCAGCTCAAGACCGTTGTAGGCAGACTTTGATAGTCATTCAACCAATCCATAATAGAACGGCTTAATTTATCAACAATGCTTGTCACATAGGATATTCTTTCCGCCTTAGTTTTGCCGTAAGCTATGTTACATGAGAATTCAATATCTTCAGCTGGAAGGTCTAACAAAGTTGAATCAAGTTTGCAATTGTTAATTTCTAAAGCATGGGTACCCTCAAAAAGATCGAAAGAAGAATCCTTTATTATACTTTTTGCATCTAACTTGTTTGTAAGGTTCTTTAAGCAATCGGTTATATCAACATATTCTATTGGTTCTTTCAGCGTCAAAGCTTTTAATTGAGAATCCATTATTGATAGGATATTCAAGGATTGCAGCAATTATTGCTCATACAACGATCCTAATATACTCAAATTCTTATATTGGATTTGATGTTTAGTATAAAGCTGTTTCTTTTAAGCATAGTTAAATTTTTAAAGTAGTAATCTCTAAAAGGTGGTGCACTATTATAATGACAGAAGCTGACATAACACAGGGCGCTCGAAAACGAGTTACGCTTATTAGGAACTAGAGGATTCTGATCCTTCGCTTTTCGTTTAGCCTTCATTGAAGCAGAGCTAGCTACTCCGGTGAAGTTCTGATCAAAACGTTATGTCAAAAGATATGATAATAAATAATAACCTAGATGAAAATCTAAATGAATAAATAAAAAGATATTACAGGCCGTATGCTTTTATACATGGGTCAAGACACATACACTCTCGACGTGATGCGTTTGTGGAAAGAAGTCAAACCCTCTTACACTTTCCACTTTGTAGTTTGCTCCGTTCACCGTCTCATTAATGAGGTACTCAACGTCTCTCGCTTGCGAATGGACATTACATGAAATATAGACAATGCGTGCTGGGTTATATTCTGCAAGCTGTTTCAAAAATACTTCATCGCAACCTTTACGAGGGGGGTCAAGAATCACGGATGTTCTATCAGAAGGCGTGTCAATAGAATCAAAAATTCTCTCTGCCTTACCAACGATAAATTTACAGTTCTTAACTCCATTTGCCTCCGCGTTCTTCTCTGCAAACGATACGCTATCAGCTGAAACCTCTACTCCAATTACTTTATCTACACCACTTGAAGCAGTTATACTGAAAAGACCGGATCCACAATACGCATCAACAAGGTAGTGAGGATCTTCAGGCTTGGAATTTGGAATTCGGAGTTGCTCGCGGACATAATCAGTTACAGCTGGAAGTATAGAGTTGTTGTTTTGGAAGAATTCGCCTGCACTGAATTTAAATGTGTACCCATTGACGTACTCTGTGACGACTTGTCTGAAGTTTGTTACGCAAGTCTTCACTAGCAGTTCTTCAGGTTTAGGTTTCAAGTAGGACACTGCCTTTGTGTTAATATCTCTGGAGCCTTCATCTAGCTGTTCTTCAACTGGTTTATCTAACTCAACACGTTTTGTGTGCTCCCTCAGCAGTATAGTAGCACCCTTCTTGTAGTTCTGAAAAGTTAAGTCAAACTTGGCACGCTCGTTCTTCATACCTTGGTTGATGACTTCTGTACCGATTGGACAGTCCTCAATATCCAGGATAGCTGCATCTCCACCTGCTTCAATTCCCCGCCACTTAGGCCGTCCTTTTTGGCCGAACCCAAGAGGAGGCTTATAGGTCAACTGTTTAAGCTTACGGGGCATGTCAAAATGTGGCGTTAACTTGGTTCTGTATGCGTACTGCAAAGGAGAAGGCATGGTATCAAGCACATCTGGAATGAGGCCTTTTTTCATGAGGCGTGGAGCAAAGTATTTGAACGCATTGAAAACAGTTCGCTTCTTAAACTGCAGTTGTGTTTCGTAGGGTAGCATTTGGTACTGGCACCCAGAACACTTTCCAAAATATTTACAGCTAATCAAGTCGTCGTTTCTAAGCTCCCCAGCCTTGCTTATCTTTAATAGCGATGCCTCCACATACCTAGGATGGGTCTTGTCAACTTTTATCGAGACAACATCGCCTGGTAATGCGAATGGAACCAAAGCAACCTGCTTCTTTTCAATAGCAACAGGATGAGGAATTAATGCTAGACCATCACCACCAGAAGATATTTTCAGAATTTCAACATCGTGGACTTCACGGTTGTAGGCTTGCTGGATATCACCATTGCGGACATCATTTAAAATTGGAGTGACGTCCGTTTCTATTTGCTCAGCACTTAGTCCGAACTCTTTAGTTAAAGAATCAATTTCTAATGCTAAAACTCCCAAAGGTGTAGTGGGCTCAGGGACTTTCGCCTTATATTTCTTCACCTTTCTTGGTTTTTTGGTCGCACGAGAAGAGTTCACATCATCTCCAACAGTTCTCTTAATCTCGATTGAAGCAGAAGAGAGGGCGGATGCGCTCTCTATGTTAGTAGTCATGAAGGTTCTTAGGCCAAAGCAACGGATCAGTGCTAAAGGAAATCGCAACAAAGTGGTTCTTCCAATAACCATAATTTGGCACGGCTCTTCGTTCGCTCGCAGATTTTTTTCAAAATCATGTCTTGCTTTTCATATAATGGAAAATTAAAAAAAAATTAATTCAGTACTAGGCCCTATATAGTATAAACAATTAGTGTGCATTTAGTATGGCCGTAGGTAAAGTTGACTGTATCATTTTATTGTCAATAATTGTGGATTGAAAATCCAATCTTTTTTAGAGTATAACACATTTACGTCTTTTATCTTTCCCAGGATAATCGCTAGTATGGTCCGTAGACTTCCCAAAAAGTGATAACATTTTACCGTGTGGTTTATTACCCATACTCTGTTTACGTTCAATGACCTGGTGCATTGCAGTATGGATCGCGGTGTCAAATACATGAGTTAAATTCTGTCTCGTCTTGGATGAGCACTGAACATGTACAAACGCCCCTATCCTTTTCGCAACCTCATCGGCTACTTTTGTATCAATTAATGTCTGGTTATTGTCCCCAAGATAAAGGTCGCTCTTCAGTCCGACAAGCATCCTAGGTGCATTGGGACAAAAATGTCTCACTTCGGGGTACCACAATTCTTCTGCGTTCTGCAGTGAGACCTTATTATTGGAAGCATAGCATATCATCACTATATTAACATCTCCATATGATAAAGGCCTTAGACGGCTGTATTCTTCCTGGCCTGCTGTATCCCACAGCGCTAATTCAATGACTTTGTTATGAGGTCCTTCAATCTTCGTCACGTAGTTTTCAAAAATAGTAGGTACGTAGTCTTCGGGAAACCGACCCTGTGTGTATGAGATTAAAAGACACGTTTTCCCAGCAGCACCATCCCCTACCACAACTATTTTGACAAGATAATCTGGAGTAGCTTTGTCTCTTTTACTGCGTTCGTAAGTTATAATATCCGGTCGCGTCGCAGCAAAAGGCGAAGCGAGATCCTGACGATCCGTAGAGCTAGATCCATAGCCAACAGGGTGCTCTGAACTTATCAGCGTTCCAAAATTTGTTTTTGGAGACGATTCTAATGGATTCCTATTCATTACTAACGGCAGGGACCCCGATTAGTTGAAATCTGCCTGGTTATTTTACTACGGCTCTTCTATCAATTTTTATTTTTGTTTACATATAATTTTTATAAGGAGCCAAGAGCTTCAGATTTTAACCAGCAACTGTGGCAAACAGTTGTAAATAAAGAACGAGACTGAATAAACTATCGCTTTAGATACATCTCTGAATTCAGGGAGCAACTTATATCTGTCATGACTGAGGGATCTGCTATTCAGGCTTTGATTCGCCATGTTTATAACGTGGCTAAGTTGTTTTTAAAGGATATTTCAGTGGATTTAGATACATTTCAAGGAAGTTACGGTCAAAAGCTAGAAGAATGGTCGAACGATAGGAACTCGAGGACTTTATTCTTGATTAAAATTGCTGATGGCGAGCTCCACGTCAGCGAGGAAGCTGATGTTAGTGAGACAGCGCCCACCGCAGAGCAGGAGCATGGGCGGTTACTGTTGATTAAGAACCAGCCGATAATTAGCGACACAACGGATGTTGAAGATCAATTACAGGCAATAATGTTATCTTCTGGATCTCAATTCGATGGGTTTAAGTCGTTTGTTAATTTTGGTGTGCCAACTATGTTTGATGCTGTGGTAAGTTGCAGCTCAAAACTAGAGGGGAAACAAGAGTCGATTAATTCGACGCGTAGAAAAATACAAGATTTATCGTTATCATTGCAGAGCCTGCAACACTTTATTGAGGTCCCGGACCTGAGCGCTACTACTCACCCTCTAATTAAGGAAATAATTGCCAAAGGTGCCAATCCAAGGAATTATACCTCTTTCATTTCAGATGAACAATTTTCAGATACCCAATTCCTAAATAAGCTGCAAAAGATTGCCAATGGATGGATCAAGTTGGCACAAAGTTTAACAAAACTGACCAGAAATATAGATGACGGGTCCGCTGGTGATGAAATTAGGTTTTGGATTAATTTAAGACAGTCATTGCTTGCTTTAGAAAAACAGATTTCAACTCCAGAGGTTGAAATAACTCTTTCCATATTGACTGCAGCAAAGAGATTTCATGCTACTGTGACATTTATCTCAGATACAGGTCTAAGAGATCGTATTGCAGAGACTCAGAGTTATAATCAGGTTATGAATGACTTCCCGCTGCCAGATCTTCACTCAGCTACTTCATTTGAAAGAATTAGTGAGTCACTTGAGTCCATATCTACAGCACTGAAAAAAATCAAGGCTTCTACCTACCCTTTACCTAGAGCAGTTGCCTTCGTTGAAAAGCTTTCAGTGGATATCGATGCAAAGCTACGTGAACTGCTACCGAACATTATTACATCAGATTATGCATCCTTTCAGGTAGACTATGATAACTGTATCAAGATTATTTGCCAATGGGAGTCTTTTTTGAAGGAATTTACTTCATTAATTCGGGAATTGATGAGGAAGAGATCTGAGAAGTTCATCTTCATGAAAATAGATACCGAAACAGATAACTTGAAGGATGTCTTAGATACAGTGGCAGCTTTCAGGAAGAAGCATGAGACATTAGTTCACGTCTTGAAAGGTATCGATTACGATACCTTATCTGAGGACATTAAAAATATTTACGAACCAGTACTAAATCAAGACCCGCTTCATAATAATGCTGCTAAATGGGCAAATGCAGAAACGAACTATAACCAACGTGTTAGCCTTTTGGAAAACAAATTGGTAAGTATGTTAAAGAGGAAATTAGATGAGTGTAGTACATCTGAAGCAATGTTCTCGATCTTTGAAAAGTATAGACCTCTTATGAAACGTCCAAGAATACAGGGTGCAGTACGAGAATATCAGCATGAATTACTTAATAATGTGAAAGAAGACCTGGATAAGATCCGTAGGCGTTTGTCATCGCAAAAATGGAATAATGAAGTGTCTAGATTAAATGACATTCCTCCTGTTTCTGCATCAATTATATGGTCAAAGCAACTAACTAAAAAGTTACAAACGCTAACTTCAAAATTAGGTTTGATATTAGGGGAAGATTGGGTCAATACATCGGAAGGTTCTCAAATTGCTATAGAAAGCAATGCAATAATGGAAGTTTTGAATGTTGATCAGCTATTTGAATCATGGGTTGGTTCAGTTACTTCGCAAAACTTTCTTCTTGATGAACTAATATTCAAGATAATCAACGTAACTGGCACTTTCGAACTGCATGTAAACTTTGATTCGATAATTGGTTCCCTCTTTAAAGAAGTTAGAAACCTAATATGGATGGGTTTTAGTGTTCCAAGTAACATTATCAAAAATTCAAGGCGTGTAAGGAGTTTATATCCTCACGCCGTTAAAGTATCAGAATTGCTGCAAACTTTTGTTGCGGCCGTGCATGGGTTCGAGGAAAAGCCACACACTTGGCTATTGCTTAGAATGGAAAGTGAGGACATTTGGTCACTGATCTCTTCTATGATAAATGATACTTGGGATTCTGTACCCCTCTTTGATGATGGTTCAAATTCAGATGAAATATTTAGTATTCAACATGAGCAGCCATCAATTTTAAAGTTGGAATACTCAATTGGTAAACTACTAACGCAATTTCAGAAGTTACATCCTTTAGAAAAAGACCTTTCGACCTATTTCGATCAATTACAGAAATGTGGTGAAGTTGATTTACCAAATATAAACTCATTAATCCATAAGATCCAAGAGGTAGTTGATAAAGCAATATTACAGGGGTTTCAAAACATGACGGAATTTATTACATATTTAAACCAACAAATTAGAAGTCACTTGGTGGATACTGTTTCCAAAATTTTAGAAGATGCGGAGCTATCACCAAGAAAACATTATATTACACAGCAAAGTAAGAGAATTACTATCTCACCAAATATAGAAGAGACCAAAAGTTGTTGGATGGCTGATTTCCAGAAAATTTTGCAGGTTGCAATGAATCTTCCTAAGGTTTCAATTAAAAATTTTGACATTAAAAGCGAGCCTGTTGAAACTTTTACAGATATAGATCTCAGCCTATCTGAATCTTTAACAAAAGCTTATAGTAGGATTGTCAACACATGTCGGGCTATTGATTCTCACTTTAAGAAATGGAAAAAGTTAGAATTATTATGGTTGCTAGATGAAACAACCTTATTGGATAAAATGGGTTCCGAATTAGATGTTGCATACCATTACTTACTTGATTTTATGGATGATAGAAAGTCAATTGACACCTTAGATTCTGAGGTTACTGTGGGACCAAACGCCGTTATCAATATTGAGCAAGTATATGTTCGTGTATCAGCAAAATATGATAACTGGCAAAGAGTTCTTTGTGATCGACTGTTAGAGAGTTACCTAGATCATGCTGATACGTTTGATAATAAGTTAATACAGGCAAGAAAGGTCCTTGAAAATAGTATAATTAACCTTGGATCGTTGTCAAAAACCACTGAGTTTATTATTTACGTGGACGATATTAAAAACGGTCTTGATTCAATGTCTACCACATATTCCCTATTTTTTAATTCCCAAAAGCTGCTGCAAAGACTGCGGTTTAAATTGCCCGAAGATTTTATACATGCCGATCAGATAGAGAGTGACTTAATGGCATTGCGTGAAATCTGCTTAAAGAAAGAAGAGCAGATTAACCGAAACAGAGAACCTATATCCAGCAAATTGGAGGCAGGGCTGTTTAACATACAAGAAGCAGCTAGTTCATTAGCTGAAAACTGGTCTAAAAATAAACCCCTATCGGCAGATATTGAACCAAGTGAGGCGCTAGCTTTGTTGCAATCATTTGAAGAAGCCATATCAAGTCTGAATAAAGAACGTGAATCTGTAAATCGGACCGCAAAGATACTCTTGGTTCCAATTAAACTACAGGATTCATTATCTCAAGTTATAGAGGAAGTGGAGGATTACAAAGCTGTATGGTCTTCGGTTGATAGTTTATGGAACGCTTGCCACTCATTATTAGGAATTAAATGGGTAAAGTTCTCCTCTCCACATGTAAAAAGTAAACTTGAAAGCTTAAAGAAGGAGTGCCAGGATATGCCCCCAAAAGTTTTGCAATACAAGATATTTCAAAGTATTGCTGGATCTATAGACACAGCTTTGGAATCTATGCATTTATTAAAAGCATTAAAAGAGCGAGCCATAAAACCTAGGCATTGGGTCATACTTTTTAAACAACTGAGATCTTCCTATAATATATCAGCAGATGTTGAAGATTTCTCCTTTACTCTTGAAGATGTGTTGAATTTAAACCTCCTATTAAATGAAGTTGCCGTTAAAAAGATAATAATACAAGCAAGAAACGAATTTGTGTTGGAATCATCGTTAAACCAGATTAAAACGAGATGGAAAGCAATCAAGTTTGAATTATTTGCTCATTCAAGTGGTTTATCCTTAGTTAAAAGTTGGGACTTTGTATTTGGAAATTGTACTGACGATTTGAATATGATTGGGTCAATGAGAAATTCGCCATATTTTAAGGTTTTTGAGCAAGAAGCCACTGAGTGGGAGTCTAGACTCTCAGCTCTTTACGAAATCCTTCTGAGCTGGGTAGAAGTTCAACGGCAGTGGATGTATTTATACGGGATCCTTGCTAAGAAGACTGAAATGAAAACTTTGTTACCTGTAGAGTCTTCAAAGTTTTCGTCACTGACATCGGAGTATCAAACGTTGCTAATAAAGTTGTACGATGCTGAAAATGTAATAGAAATTCTTCATGTGCAGGCTATTCTTCCTACGTTGAAGAGGATGGTGGAGTCCTTAACAAAAATTAGAAAGTCGTTGAATGACTTCCTAGAAGCGCAGCGGAAATTATTTCCAAGATTTTATTTCCTTGGTAACGAGGATTTATTGCAAATAATTGGTGCAGGTGATAACTTCTCTGAATTTTCAAGTCATTTATCGAAATTATTTTCGAGCGTTTCCAGTTTTATTCATGATGACAATTATATCAAAGGGGTTACCTCTTTAGAGGGTGAAAAACTCCTTTTTGCAAATCCTATTAAAGTTACATCGACCTCAAAACTCGATGAATGGATGAATGACGTGGATTTGGAAATAAAGTTAACACTTGCTACTTTACTAATAAATGCTGTTAAAATGTATGAAGCAGGTGTGACATTGATAGAATTAGCTGAAAAATATCCATTTCAAGTATTGCTATTGACATTACAATGTAGTTGGACTGCTCGTACGGAACGGCAGTTTAGTCAAGAGAATTTCCAACAGGTTCATCAACAAATTGAAAGTGAACTCAATTCATTAACTAGCTTCTCGAATTCTCACAATCATTCAATTGACAAAAATAAATGTGAAGGCCTAATAGTTGAACTGATGCATCTAAGATCTGTAACGGGATTACTTATGCGATCTGTGAAGGATACAATACGTTTCCATTGGGAAAAGGCTCAAAAGTTTTATTTAGACAGAAGTTCGGATGACCCATTGGCTTGTTTAAAAGTATGTCAATCAAGCATATCACTATGCTATGGATTTGAATATATTGGTATTCCAGAGCGCTTAATTTACACTCCACTGCTTGATGGCTGTTTCAATGCAATGATACTTGCACTGAGTGAGAATATGGGTGGGTGTCCCTTTGGACCTGCTGGCACGGGAAAAACTGAAACTATCAAAGCCTTAGGTCAAAACCTTGGACGTATGGTACTAGTTTTTAATTGTGATGACTCTTTTGATTTTCAAGCAATGAGTAGGTTACTATTTGGTATCACTCAAGTTGGAGCATGGGGCTGTTTTGATGAATTTAACAGATTAGAAGAGAAGATTCTAAGTTCAGTTTCAACTCAAATAGAAGCAATACAGTCTGCACTTGCAAACAACAGTGCGGTAATAGAACTTTTAGACAAAAAGGGTAACTTAAACCTCAATACCGGTATATTTATTACCATGAACCCGGGTTATGAGGGAAGGTCTGAGCTACCAGAAAACTTAACTAGAATGTTCCGTGAGTTTTCTATGATGAAACCTGATACAATTATTATTGCTGAGGCCCTTCTTACTATTCTTGGTCTTTCTGAACCAAATTCACTTGCAGTTAAAGTATCTACCTTATTTGAAAGACTTAGGAAAGAAGCCTCATCCCAGAAACATTATCATTTCGGTTTAAGAGCATTAAAAGGCGTCTTGAGAAACTGTTCAAATATTTTGAAGTCAAGCGATGACAATGTGGATTCAGTTCAAGTTATATTGCGCAGTCTAAATGAGATGGTAGTTCCGAAATTGATTTTGGAGGACGAAGTTGTTTATGAGCGAGCCATACAAAGCTTATTTCCTGGTTCAAGATATGATCCAACAAATGGGGACTTGATTTCTCAGCTTCTCGAACATTGTGAACTTAATCAATTGGTTTCAACAGATGTTTTCATAAAAAAGTGTAGTCAATTCTATGATATACAAAAAACACAACAAGCTATTATATTAGCAGGATCATCCGGTACCGGTAAAACTACCGTATGGAAATGTGTTTTAGCGTCAATGAAAAAAATCGGTTTTCCTGACAATATTATTTCTATTATTGACAGCAAAACCTTGAAGAAGGAGGACTTATATGGTAAGCTTGATCCTGTAACTTTTGATTGGAAAGATGGTATATTTACTTCAATTTTGAGAAAAACTCTAAACGATACCATAGGAAGTTTCAGAAACTCTAACATTTGGATAATCTTTGATAGTGACCTAGACCCCAACTATGTTGAGACCCTAAACAGTGTTCTTGATGATAATAAAATCTTAACTCTACCTAATGGGGAGCGTCTAAAAATACCATCAAATTTACATTTAATATTTGAAGTTCAAAATTTGAAGCATGCAACTGCTGCTACCGTTAGTAGGTGTGGCGTGATTTGGTTTACCGATAATACATTGTTGCCTCGTGATATTTTAATTTCAAGTCTATCAGCAGCTCTTTCCACTTTGCAGTTGGATTCTGATATTAATGACAATATTATTTCCGCAATCCAAGATATTTTTACTCAGTTTATCCAGGGATCAACATTACAGCAAATTACAGATGCAAGTTCCAAGGTAAATCACATTATGGGACTTGATATTTCTCGGGCGATACAGACTGCAGTTACCTTACTAACTCGCGTTGTCACCGAGAATAAAAAGTTATTGTCTAATCTCAGCCAAAGTAGTTGTATGAGATATCTCACTAAAAAATTAGCAATTATACTTGTATGGTCCTTTGTTGGTGATAGCGATGCTATGACCAGGGAACACTTCTCTAGAATAATATGCTCTTTGCTGGAAATATCAGACCTTCCTTCTGCGTCTGGTTTGCTAGATTACGATGTCTCGCTAGACACAACTGATTGGATACCTCTATTAGCTCAAGTCCCTAAAACATCATTGGAAGCGCATGAAGTGCTATTGCCAGAAATGATAATTCCTACTATGGATACAATTAGGCATGAAGCCTTACTATATGACTTATTAAATGCTGGTAGGCCTCTAATACTATGTGGGCCTCCAGGATCAGGAAAAACCATGACTTTATACAACACGCTGAAGAAATCTAACAGATTCGATGTCATTGGGATTAATTTCTCAAAGGACACTACAGTAGATTCGTTTCTTAAGACTATTGAGCAGCATACGACTTGCTCACCAACTTCTAGGGGAATAATAATGCAGCCAAAAGGCCATGGTAAACAACTAGTTGTCTTCTGTGATGAAATTAATCTTCCAGCGCTTGATGAATATGAATCACAACCAGTTATATTATTTTTACGACAGTTAGTTGAAAAGAAGGGGTTTTGGAATGTGCAAGAAAATAAGTGGGTGTTCATTGAAAGGATCCAGATAGTGGGAGCATGTAACCCTTCATCCCATGCAGGAAGAGTTTCTATTACGAGGCGTTTTTCAAGACATGCATCGATTATTATGGTTGATTATCCTGGTAAGATATCTATGGAACATATATATGAAGTTTTTTATAATGCTGTTTTCAATATGGCTCCCCAATTGAAGGGCTATTCATCAGCGTTTACAAAAGCTTCATTGGATGTTTACTACAAGGCTAAGGCGACATTTACAGAAGAACAACATAGTCACTATATTTTTTCCCCGAGAGAAATAACCCGTTGGATCAGAGGTATTCATTATACAATAGCAGAAAGCTCCCAACTAGATCTTGCACGAATGATTGAACTGTGGGCTCATGAGTCGTTAAGAATATTCTCTGATCGATTGGTAACTAAAGAGGAGAAGGTTTTGTTACAAGACATTTTACAGGAGTCACTGGCTAACTATTTCCCTCATCAAACAATTGGCTCCTTAGAATCTGATAAACTATTATTTTCTAGCTGGTTATCATTGAACTACACGAAGGTTGACAAAATGGAAATGTATAATTTCACTAAAGAACGTTTGAAAATATTTGCAGAGGAGGAACTTGATACTGAAATGACCATTTATGATGACATGATTGACAATATCTTAAGGATAGATAGAATTTTAAAACAAGTACAAGGCCATGCGATATTAGTAGGTCCAAACCATAGTGGGAAAGCGACAATTACTAGGTTTGTTGCTTGGATGAATGGAATTAAAATTGTACGTCCTACTATCCACCGCAATTTTACCATACAAGATTTTGATGAGTTTTTGAAATATATTTTATTGAAGTGTGGTACCGAGAGCCAAAGAATATGTGTCATTATAGATGAATCTGCTATCCTGGAGAGCTCCTTTTTGGAAAGGATGAACACCTTATTAGCAAACTCTCATCTTCCTGGTCTCTTTGAGGCTGAAGAATACGAAGCTTTATTATCAAAGTTAAGCCAACGAGTATCCCAATTGGGATTATTACTTGATACTGAGCAGGAGATATACGACTGGTTCACATCTGAAATTTCAAGAAATTTGCACATAGTATTCAACATTAACGATCCTAGGAATGAAGAATCAGTGAAACTGATAACCTCTCCTGCATTATTCAACAGATGTGTAATCAATTGGATAGGTACGTGGTCAAGTAAGTCATATTTACATGTTGCAAATGAAGTTATTCAGAAGATGCCTTTAGATATGTCTGACTACAAGTTCCCTCGGAATAGTGCTATAGAATTTGTTTCGATAGATTCTGAGGCACCAACATTACGTGACGTTGTGGCAAATCTACTGGTTCTATTCCACGAAAAGTATCATAGCATTCTTAATAACAAAGAAGGATCTCCTAGTGCTTTTTTGAACTGTTTGAAACGCTTTCAGGACCTTTATACTTCAAAATTGAGTGAGCTTGAAGAAAAGCAAAGGTTTACTTTAGTTGGTCTCGAGAAATTGAAGGAAACAGTTATTAAAGTTAAACAACTCAATCAGAATCTGTCCCAAAAGCAGATAGAGCTTCAGGATAAAGAAGTTCAAGCTAGGCAGACGCTAGATAAAATGTTAGTTGATCAGAATGAAGCAGAACGAAAACAAGAAGCTTCTGTGGAAATTCAAAAGATTCTTGCTGTCCAGGAGAAAGAAATATCTGAAAGACGAGCAACTATAATGGCAGATTTGGAGTTAGCAGAACCAGCCATAGTGGAAGCACAAATGGGCGTTAAAAATATAAAAAAGCAGCAATTTACAGAATTGCGTTCTATGCAAAATCCCCCTGAAGCTGTGAAGACTACTTTAGAAGCAGTTTGTGTTATATTAGGTTATTCCTGTAAGTCGTGGAAAGAAATTCAGCTTGCAATCAGAAAAGATGAGTTTGTAACAGATATCGTATACTATAATACTGAAACGATGATGACACCTTCAATTAGGAGTGAAATTGAAAATACCTATCTTTCAAGCTCTAAATTCACTTACGACATTGTTAATAGGGCATCTTTAGCATGTGGTCCATTATACCAATGGATTATTGCACAGATTTCATACTCTGGTATTTTAGTAAAGGTTAAACCATTGAAGGAAGAATTGGTTTTAGTTGAAAAGGAAATGTTACAAAACAAAGCTAGATTAATTGCTGCAGATGAAATGATTCGTGAATTGCAGGCAGATATTGAGCAATCGAAGATCTCTTACAGTCATCTAATAAGAGACGTCGAAGTAATAAAAACTGAAATGGAGTCTGTTAAGACTAAGGTTGAAAGATCAGTAAATTTAATAGAGAGCTTAACTGGAGAAAGAGAGAGATGGATTAAGAATACCGATTTATTTAATACATGGAACGAGAACTTAATTGGGAATTGTTTGTTGTCCTCACTCTACGAGACTTACTGTGGACCCCATGATCAATCGTTGAGATATAGATTATTAACACTGTGGAAAGAATCGCTTTCTGACGTTTCAATTACTTATGAACCAACTTATACCTTCATCAGTGAGATGGTTGATCCTATAACTAGAGCTCATTGGGTTTCTTGTGGTCTTCCAGATAACGAGTTATTCGTTGAGAATTTCTATATTACAATGAACAGCTATAAGTATCCATATATTGTTGATCCAACCTCGACTGTTGTTGAAACCTTAGGCAGGTACTATAAAAATTTGATTGTTACTAGCTTTTTAGATGTCGGGTTTGTTAAACAGCTCGAAAATGCGTTACGATTTGGTGGTATAATTTTAATTCAGGATGGTGAGTTCTTTGACCCAATAATTTCACACTTAGTTGCGAAAGAGTTTAGAAAAGCGGGTGGACGCTTAGCGGTAATGGTGGGTGAGCATGAGGTTGATGTGTCTCCGGAATTTCACTTGATCGTACATTCCAAAGATCCCAATACGCACGTGTCCTCATTTGTAGAAACTAGAATGGCTGTGGTCAACTTTACGGTTAACAAAGGCAGTATTGAGGCACAGGCGTTGCAGATAACCCTAGAGAAAGAAAACCCTGAATTGCAGAAAAAACGTAGTGAATTGCTAAAATTGAATTGTGAATATAAACTGCGCTTACATTCTTTAGAAAACAAATTATTATCATCACTTAATGAAAGTGTTGGTAGTATTTTAGAGAACGATGAATTGATAGCTACATTGGAGCAGTTAAAGACTGAATCTTTAGAAATTGAGACCAAAATTAAAGGAACAAATGAAGTTATTCTGCAGGTCGAGGAGTTGGTTAACGAATACTACCCTCTTGGAGAACAATCGGTTAAAATATTCACTATCCTAGAACACATATCTAGTTGGCATTGGTTCTACCACATTTCTATAAACCATTTTATGGAATGTTTTGGCAGTATATTCGAAACTAGTACAAGAAGCGGCTTCACGAGAACAGAACATCTACTATTAATTCTCTATGAAAATGTTTATAGGTGGTTTTCTGGCATTTTAAAAGAACGTGATAGGTTGGCTTTTGGAGTATTATTATACACTTTCTATAACCAATCTCGAGAAAGTGAACTGTTTTGTGAACAATTTTGGGATATCATCAAATATATTTCACGAACGGAAGATAGCTCAAAACTGGAATTCGATAACGCAACTCCGAAATTACAGCGCTTTGTCGAGTACCTAATTCAAGGAAATCCCCTCGAGTGTCTAAGCACAATAGCAGGTTTTTTTAGGGGCTCCTCATGGGATGAATTTGTAAACGGTTATCAAGATATTATAGTTGCATCTGAACATGGTGTTGACGCTACTTTCAAGATCCAAAAGTTAGCCCAGAAAATGAATCAAACAGTGTCGTCGGTAGCTTTAGGTTCTATTGAAAGTATATCTATTGCAGAGAAGGAATTGACAACTAAATCCATAGATGGTGGTTGGCTTTTACTACAGAATTTGCAAATGTCCCCAGAATGGACAAATACTGTTCTACTGAAGAGGTTGGAATCTTTGAGGAAGAACCCAGCGTTTAAAGTTTTCATGAGTTGCGGTCTTGAAAGTAATGCCTTGGTCGCTCCGTTATTATCCCGGAGCTACAAGTTTGTCTACGAGGGAGAACAGAGCGTTTTGACCACAGTTTTAGAGCTGTGGAAGATCAACTCTGATGAACTATCTTCCTCAAAACCTGTTGAAAAACTGCATTGCAAATTCTTGCTCCATTGGTTTCATTCCGTGATGATGGCAAGATGTAGGTTTGCTCCAATTGGGTTTTCTAAGAAGTATGATTTCCACGACGGTGATTTCCGCGCAGCTAGCATGTTGTTAGATCGTATCTTCAGTGAAGCAAGCAATGGAAAAGAACATGTTGATCCTGCAGGGATACCTTGGATGCTTGTTAGTGACGCAATTGGTTCCATTATTTACGGCGGAAAAGTTAGCAATTCCAAGGACTTAGCATGGTGTCAAAACTACGCAAATCAGATGTTTTCGATAGCGGCATATGGTACTAACTTCCAGGTTGTTGCTGGCGTTACGGTTCCCCTAGGCTGTTGTGAATACTCAGATTATCTAACTTGGTTCAATTCTCTACAACCTGATTCAGAAAGTATTATTGAATGGCTACAGCTTCCAGATGAGTCCGCATTACACGAATTTTATACGCATAAAGCGGAACTTGTTTCGCGTAAAGTTGTGGAATCCGTATCTATGATCAGCGATGCTGATATTCCACTCAGAAATCCTATTTAATATCTAGCACTGCTATGGTAGTTTGATATATTTTTGTTTTTAGAACAATAGTTTTCACTACTCTTATCGTTACTTAATTTGTCTTAATATTGTAAAACACGAAGAACTGCAAATCACATACAATTAACAACATGCAAGACCAAAGCCCTGATCTGCTATCTGGTAAAGCCGTTGCTGATTCGATTGCTACTCTAGCAGCAAACGTCCTTGATGAAGGCTCAGAGCCCATGATTGAAGCACCCATTCATGTCAATGTCTATGATGAAGATAATGCACTTAAGGATGCCAGTAAAATGCCTCCTGAACACTTCAAGCCATATATGAGTAGTTTCAGATTCAAATGCAGAGAATATTTCCTTCAATTCACTAACGGAGACTCTGAAGCTATCCATAGATGGCAGCAAAGATTCAGAACACCCTGGAGAGATGAATACTTCGCATATACTGCTTTACTAGGTTCTCACATGTTTTACGTGCTTGGTCTACCCATGCCTACTTGGGTTGGACATTACGCAGTTACAAAAGACCTAGTATACATCCTGGGCTACTCGATCTATATTACAGGGTTTTTCAAGGATTACCTATGTCTACCAAGACCTTTATCGCCTCCATGTCATAGGATAGCATTGAGCAAATATACAACTAAAGAGTACGGTGCCCCTAGCTCACATTCTGCCAATGCAATGGGAGCTACGCTCCTTATGCTATCCTATTTGTGGGAAGTTCGGAATAATTACAGCCAGATCTTCTGCATCAGTTGCGCAGTAGCCATTATTTTCTACTACCTTACACTTGCCGTTGGCCGCATATACTGCGGTATGCATGGGATCTTAGATATTTCTCTAGGCTCTCTAGTTGGCTTATTCTGCTTCACTTGGCGATTACTCTCAAGAGAATGCCTTCAATATGATCTTGTGATCAGTAATTGTGGTTGGTGGTTTCCCATTACCGTGCCAATTGTGGGATTAATTTTGCTTTTCACACACGTGAAGCCTGTGGATAACTGTCCCTGCTTTGAGGATACTGTGTGCTTCATTGGCGTTATTACTGGTATCGATCTATCCACCTGGTTGTCCGCAAGGCTATATCCAATTCCTTCACCTCTGGACATTATTCCTACAGCCCAAACTTCGGTTATAAGGATACTGCTAGGTTCAGTAATTACAATTCTCTGGAAAGGCGCCCTCAGCAAGCCAATTGTCTACACACTGTTGAAGTTGGTCATGACAGATGATCGAACACGCAGCAATAGTGGTAGCCCAATCGAAAACAGTACCCAAACACTCTACAAAGGTACACCACGAATTCTAATAGTAGGGAGATTCATTATCTACGCATCAATCCCCATTGTAGTGGTCCTAGTGTGTCCTACTCTGTTCCAATATGTCGGTTGTTAATAAGGCATCGAAGTTCCGGTTGACTTACGTAATCAAGCAGTACACGAAACTTCAACACAGAAACACAGCGACAAAGTGGGTGCTATTATAAAGCAGGTTCAGCCATGCTCCAAGCCTCTAAACAGCTACCGGCTCAATTACACTTAAGTCATTGAATCCGCACCTTCTTGCAATTTTCTCTGTAATTTTTTTCTCAACTCTAAAAAGAAAAATTCATTAAAATAAATTCCAGCGTTAGTGAACTAAACTCATTGTGAACATCCATTTACGTTTAGTGGATTTTAAAACCCATCTACTTGTATCCATACGGAAAATCCATTAAGTGTTATGGATGAAAAGGAACTGGATTATGAATCGCTCCCAGAGAGTGCTCCATTATCATACCAGCTTATTGCGGGTGCATTCGCTGGAGTCATGGAACATACCATTATGTTTCCAATAGATGCTATTAAAACTCGAATGCAAGCCGCTGGGAATAGTACAGCTGGAAAATTCAATAAAATATCGCCCAATATGCTGGCGTATATATCTAAGATTTCTACTACTGAAGGTTCTTTCGCTTTGTGGAAAGGTGTTCAGTCAGTGATATTGGGTGCTGGTCCAGCACACGCGGTTTACTTTGCTACTTATGAAGTATGCAAAGCTCATCTAATTGATCCAGAGGATGTACATACTCACCAGCCTTTGAAAACGGCGGTCAGTGGGATGGTTGCCACTATTGCAGCAGATGCCTTAATGAACCCCTTTGATACTATAAAACAAAGGCTCCAGCTACATCCCAACGATTCTATGTTCCGGTGTGCAGTGAGAATATATCAAAATGAAGGCCTTGCGGCATTTCACTATTCTTACCCGACGACTCTAGCGATGAATATTCCATTTGCTGCAATTAACTTTGTGATTTACGAGTCTACTACAAAATTTCTCAATCCTCAAAATACATACAGTCCCTGGATACATTGTCTGTGTGGTGGTATTTCCGGTGCCACCTGCGCTGCCATAACTACTCCATTAGACTGCATCAAGACAGTGCTTCAAGTTCGGGGATCAGATGTCGTTGACAAGCAAATATTTAGAGACGCTAATACATTCAAAAAGGCAGCATCTGCGATATATCAGACTTATCGATGGAAAGGCTTCTTTAGAGGTCTAAAGCCAAGGGTTATAAGTAACATGCCTGCCACTGCAATTTCGTGGACATCTTATGAATTTGCAAAACACTTCCTATTTTCGTGGACCCCCTGACGGTTTAACACTTATACCAACGCATACTTGTATCTAGTTTTTTCCACCCGTCTCTAGTTGTCGCTGTTTGGCATTGTAATAATCATCATGTAAGTACTCCTTTTATTTGATCATTTATTTGGTCATTGGACCATTTCCTAATTTTGTGGATATGTACATTACGACTATTATTGTTTTTAGTTACCTGAACTATATAGATGTTGATAATGCTGTTAATAGTCGCTTTATAGTCGCACATAGAGAATGATAAGGACATTGACGTTTATATCAACAACAAAAAACGGAACTAAACACCAACTAAAGAAGTGGCGAATTCCCGAGCCATAGTCTCTCGTAATTGTACGATGCTTCTCGTATACCTGCGAGAACTTGCATCCCATATTACAGGATATTTACTGTCCTCTGGAATGTAAGTCGGTATTCCCTCAATTAAATCTAACCAATCTTCGTCGCTAGTTATAGATCCGTACTTGCTTGGTGAACCTTTTATCCAATGCCTCTCTGTGCCAAAGTTCGTGTATCTTAAACCATCATTAATCATCTTCTGTCGTCTTTCTGAGTTTGCTTCCGTAGCAGCGAAGTTTCTGTAGGTGTATTCACTTCCTTTAAATGTCGTTTTGAAGTCCCAAGCTAGATCTTTCCAGCCCAGCCAGTCTCTTAATGCATAGTAGAACTTCATTCTTGCTCCCATCGGAATCTGTCTGGCACTATATTCTGTCCATGGAAAAGCCCACCTATGCGCTAGGGCAAATACTATCATTTCGAGGCATAGACTTGTATTTTGATATATATAACCCATATTAACGTCTGGTCGCTCCGAAATCACATTAAAATACTGAAGAAGATCAATAATCATTCCTTGCCAATAAGAAGCAAATATTATTAATTTAACGCATAGAAACTTAGGCCACGGATTATACTGCGCTAGCTCGTGGTATAAGCATTTCCAGAACAAAGCCAAGTCGTACAATGACCATGACGCACTTGCATTATAGGCTATAACCAAACAGCGAATACCCACCTTCCACTTCATTTGTTGACATATCGACATCCCCAAGCAATATATAGGTTTAAACCAAACATACTGTAAGATACCCCGTTTGATAGCTAGGAAAGCTTTTGGATCGCTTAGGTCCACCGCAGGAAGAATCCACCTTCCAAGAACCGGTATAGGATGCCGCAACGCATTCTGCTTTGGCGCTATATTCACTAATATGTTCCTCTCCCCGCCTAATAATAACGTTAATAAACTAAAAAAAGTGTAGATGACGAAACTTTCATAAACCTCTCTAATTGGATCAATTAAGATAGTAGCCATATTGGGATATATAATGGCTAGTAGGCATGTTATGCTAAAAATCGGCACTAGTAATTGTATCCTTAGGATTAGCCTCTGTTGTTGCGGTATTCTGTAGTTCATTAATTGTGAGAGCATGGTAAGTGCTGAAAGTAGCACACTGAACACCGAAGCGATCACGCAGGACTTGAATAGCCATGTAGCTAAATATTCAAGTCTCATATCGTCATCTATTGCTCTGTATTTTTAGTTCAAGCCATGTAAAGTACGGTCATCACCATGCATGAATTTTAGGTTTAGGGGAAGAGCTGTTTCCAGTAAAAGAAAAGTTTCCATGCCACGCGCATTTTAATATTTAACTAGATATTTCATTTAAAGCTCCAAGTGATCTGAATAAGCCCTTGGTATTGTGTCTATGAGCCTTCAGAATCAGAAAAAGCTTTGGTTTCTTATTGCTGCATTTATTAGCTTTTACAATCTTTCCACCAATATATAGATATATTATTCTTAGAACTGAAGGAGTTTAGAACGGAAAGTTTTATATACAAGGTATGATTTGAAGAAATCCATCTGTGGGCAGAATCTACTCCTCAGCTCCACCTTCTTGGATTTGCAATTGCTGTTTTGCCTTTTCGGCTCTTTTCTGCAACTTCTCTCGTCTCTCCTTCTTACGCTCTTCTTTCATCGTGCGCTTCTCTTTAGCTGACATAGTTTTGACTTTCTTGGGCTGTAACTTCATAATGATTCTACTATTTATGTTTCCTTCAACAGTAACATTCGAAGTGTGATCGCTGACGATAATATTAAGCGTTTTCATAATTTCCTCGCGGCGTTTTACAACCTTATCTGGCAACCTCTTGAAATCATTCAATTCGGTCTTTGGTATGATAGGATCCATTTTATTCGATTCTTTCTCGCAGATAAACAGCATGACCTTATGTCCTTTGTTTAGCTGAGAAACGATTTCATTAAGTTTTTGATTTCCCAGATCGGAGTCAGAAATCTGCCAAGAAACCTTGATATTTTTCGTCGTATCCTTTGCCTTCGTAGAGACTCCAGCTCTATTCGCATTTAAGCCCATGTCTAACATTTCTTGTGTCCTTTTTTTAGCCAACATGTCTGAGTACGCATTCTTCGCTGTGCGCGCATCCACCACCTTAACTACTGGTAAAGGCTTTCCATCATAGTCCTCACCAGACTTCAAAAACAAGATTCCCTGCTCATCCAAGTTCAAAGTCTTCGCTAGCTGGAAGATATTAGACCGAAGAAGCTCACCGTTGGACAGAATAACCGTTATTTTACCATCTCTGCGAAGATCTACAACTTTATCAGTAACGCTTTTCGCAGCTTCCTGTGCCCTATAAGAACCATTATTCCATTTAATATCAAACTTTCTACTTCTATCGTAATCCTGTCTATACTGCTTTCTCGGGCTGGTCCTCGGTATTCTATTATTTACAGGTCTGTCGAGAAAGCCATTCAAGTTGGAGAAGAGACCAGCATTGCCGTTTGCAAGTCTTCCTTTATTGTGCAAAAGCCTAGCTGAAGCTTGCCTGAATATTCTAGGTATGGTATGCTTTAATAACACACGATCATATATCATAGCAACTAAACATGAATGAATGTTCAGCAGTACTAGTTACAGCTTGAAGAGCTTGATGAATTTAATTGACTTTCATCACCAACATTAGACACCGGGTAACCCTGAAATAGTGACAGAATTTTCAGGAAAGGAAATCTACAATATAAAATAAAAATAAAAATAAAAATAAAAATAAAAATAAAAATAAAATAAAAATAAAAAATAAATTAAATTAAATTAAATTAAATTACATTAAACACATTAAATCATTAAATTGTCATTAACCCAAAATGCAAATAGTAGACACTACATAATGTCCAAATAAATTCTAAAATGAAAATAAAACTAAACTGATAATAAACATATGTACTATAAACGTGAAGCTGACTTAAATTTCGCTTCTAAATAACGGCTTGTATGCTGATGATAACACTCTTTTACCTGCCCGAGATCCCCATTAACGGACAAGTAAATTGAATTTTAAACAAAAGAGTAGCCGAGTATTTCGTTTAGTTTTAATTTTTGGCAATTGCAGACTATGTCTGGTAATTTACATGTCAACACCCAACACCATGGCTAACACTGCCATTCTGACAAACAAACCATATTTCATTTGTCTAAAGTAAGCTGCACGATGGTCATAGTCAACTTCCTCGCGGATCTCGCTAACACGAGGCAATGGGTGCATAACGACCATATTTTCCTTAGCGTGGGATAAGATTTTATTTTCAACAATATAGGTATCCTTCAAACGTAAGTATTCTTCTTCGCTCTTGAATCTCTCTTGTTGAACTCTGGTACAGTACAGAACATCTGACCTAGAAATTATTTCGTTTGTCAATTCTTTACTTTCAACTCCCAGTAAACCATTTTCAAGTAATTCCTTGCGCAGAGTTTCAGGCAATCTCAATTCCTTTGGTGAAACCAGGTTAATTCTAACCTGGTAGTGCTTCAAAAGTCTACATAGAGAGTGCACTGGTCTTCCATATTTCAAGTCACCCATGAAAGTGACGGTAATTCCGTTAACAGTGCCCAATTCTTCGCGAATAGTAAACAAGTCCAAGAAGGCCTGTGTAGGATGTTCACGTGATCCATTTCCACCATTGATAATTGGCACTGGTGAATACTTCGCAGCAATGTGAGCAGACATCTCATCTGGATGTCTCAAAACAATAGCATCTGAATAGCAGGCCAAAGTTCTTATAGTGTCCTGCAAGGTTTCACCTTTTCTGACGGAAGAAGCAGACGTGTTAATGTTTACTGTTCTACCACCCAAGCGCTCCATAGCAGCAATAAACGAAGAAGAAGTTCTTGTAGATGGCTCATAAAAGAGAACGGTCAAAACACTACTCTTCATCAAATCTAAAACACCATGTTTTTCCACGGCAGATCTGAGTTCCTGAGCAACTGCAAAAAGCGCGTGGAAATCAGAACGTTTAAATTGATTAATGGACAAGATGTTCCTTCTTAAGAATGGGTTGTTACCACGAATTAGACTCTGAAGAGCGGTTGGAGCTTGCAATTCCTTTGGTGGTCTTGACGACATCAACCTTTGCTGTAATGGCTGGTCAATTATTGCGTCATCTAGGTCACCGTCACCAGAAGCTACGGACATAAGGCTCTCATTAGAAAATGAGAACCTTTTTCTCCCCGTAGTTGTAGGATGTGGAATTATTGGAGTAAATTGGGACTCAAAGCTGTTTATTGAAATTGGAGCGACTGAAGTAACTACAGCAGTACCCTTCGCATCCTTGGTAATTAGATCTCCACTCAACACAACGGTTTCGTCGTTAACAACAACACGCTCGACACCACCTTTCAAACCACCTTTGGTGTAAGGACACCATCTCTTGGTATGTCTAAAGGCAAAGTCCAAATCAAGCTCTACCTTGGCGTCTTGTTCAGGAATATTGAAAATTTTGGCTGGATTATCGTGCAACTTTTCAACAATGTCATCTATTGTCAATTTTCCGTTGTTAACGGCGGAAATCAACAAGGGTAGAGCTTCTTTAATACCCAAGCCAGTGGCAACTTCATTGCCCGTAACCTCAGCCAATGCGATTGGTAGAGAACCAATAGAAAAGACGTCAATAGCATCTACGTTACGCCACAAGAAATCTTGATCTTCCTTAGTTGGTAAAAACAATGCCTCTGGGTAGTCATCCTGGGAAACAAATAGAGCATGGATGTTAACATCACATGTGACAGTACTCTGTTTTTCCTTTACAGTCATGATCAGAGACAAATCTTCCTTTTGTGAAACACCGGTAATATGAATTGGCCTATTTTGCAATGAAGCTAACAACAACACAGATGCAAGATCTGATGTTTTAGCTTCAGCAATGATTTGCTTATCTACTGGCCAGTTCTTCAAATGATCAGCAACACTGGACACCTTGTCGGTCAATCCACGATATGGCAAAAACAAGGCAGTAGTCTTTCCAGCTTCAGCAGCTACATCCTCAATATTGTTTGGTGTGGCAGCTATTGTGAAACTAAAGTTGGTGTAAGCAGACTTTTCAGCTACTGAAGTTGCAACTTTCAAAGATACACCATCCGTAATGACCGGTCCAGATGTGGATTTTGGCATTATTTGAGAGAAGGTAAACCCAGACTCAAGAGAAACTCGTGTAGTCTCCTTTAATTCGGCTGGACCTTGTACAACATTGGAAATATTTGGAACGTAAGAAGAAATGTTAATTAAACCAGGAACGGTAACAGTTCGATGTGATGTTTGAGCATCTCTTGCAGAGACGTCCAAACTCAAGTTTCTAAAAATAGCCTCAATCAAAAGTTTAGCACACTTAACATTAGTGACCAATGGGACAGAGTAGTCAACAGCCAAACGACGAGTTTTGTATCCCTTTGATACATAAGATGCAGGACGACGGAACCTGTTGGCAGATGGCAAATTAATGTACAAATCAATCTTATTGTTGGCCAAATGTTGAGTTAACGAGTATTCGTATTTTTCATCGTCTCCATCGTTTAGGAATTCCAAATATTGAACTGGAATACCATGCTCTGATAGGAAATCAGCAGTACCAGCGGTGGCAAACAATTTATAACCCATGTTATATAGTTTTTCAACAGATGGTAACATCTCCTGTTTCTCTTTATAAGACCCAATAGATAACAAAACATTTTTCTTAGGTAACTTGAAACCAGTTGATAGTAAAGACTTTAGGTATGCCTCGTACTTAGAGTGGCCAAAGGTTGCAACTTCACCGGTAGAAGCCATTTCCACACCCAGGACTGGATCAGCACCTGCCAATCTAGGGAAAGAAAATTGTGGAACCTTAACAGCAACATAATCTTCTGGTAACTTTTCTACTGGATAAGGAGTTACTGGTAAGCCCAAGATTGCCCTGGTCGACAAGTTAATCAAGTTCACTCCAACAACCTTCGATATGAATGGGAAAGATCTCGAAGCTCTGACATTACATTCGATAACCTTAATCTCGTTGTTCTTAGCAATGAATTGAATATTGTAGGGACCAGTGATTTTCAAGGCTCTACCGATCTTGGCAGTAGCATCCACAATTCTTTTAACAGTCTGTGGCTCCAAATCTTGTGGAGGTACAATCAATGTAGCATCACCAGAATGAACACCGGCGTTTTCCACGTGTTCTGAAACCACATGCATAATCATTTCACCATCTCTTGCAACAGCATCCATTTCGATTTCCTTTGCATTTTCAATGTATTTTGTAATAACAACAGGATAATCGCGGGAAACTTCCACAGCCTGGTTTAAGTATGACTCAAGATCATCCTTTGAGTAAGCTGTGTTCATTGCAGCACCGGATAACACATATGAAGGACGAACTAAAACTGGGTATCCAACCTCGTTTGCAAAATCTTCTGCCTCATCAATAGAAGTCAATTCCTTCCAAGCTGGTTGATCGACACCAATTTGATCCAACATCCTTGAGAACTTATATCTGTTCTCTGCTGAGTCAATCATTTCAGGCGAGGTACCCAAAATCTTCACATTTTCACGGTGTAGAGACATAGCAATATTGTTGGAAGTTTGGCCACCCATTGAAACGATAACACCAGCTGAGGATTCAACTTCATAAATATCTAGAATCCTTTCTAAGTTTATAGTTTCAAAGTATAATCTATCAGCTTCGTCGTAGTCGGTGGACACGGTTTCAGGGTTATAGTTAACCATAATGGTTTTAATTTTATTCTCACGTAAAGTTCTGACAGTAGTAACGGCACACCAATCAAATTCTACAGAAGAACCAATACGGTAAACACCTGATCCAAGAACCATAACACCATTGTCTTTAAATTCCAAGTCATGTTCAGCTGCATTGTACGTCATATACAAGTAATTGGTATGGGCTGGGAATTCTGCTGCAACAGTATCAATTTGTTTAACATATGGAACAATATTGTGTTCTTTTCTTAAACGACGGATTGCTACCTCATTTGACTCTAATGCCTTAGCGATTTGCCTATCATCAAAGCCTAATTGTTTGGCTTGTCTCAAAACTAATGCTGGTAAGGCTTCTTTTGTACCAAATGATTTCAAGTGCTTGCCGAAGTTAACTAAAGAATATAACTTGTTCAAGAACCACTTGTCGATCTTGGTCATCTCCCATACCTTATCAACAGAGTAACCTAACTTTGCAAATGCATTGGCAATTGCAAAGATACGCAAATCAGATGGATTGCGCAACTCATAATCGATATCAATATCCATATCGACTTCACCAAACCCTAGGTTCGAATACTCAGTAGATCTGATGGCCTTCTGGATGGCCTCTTCAAATGTTCTACCAATACTCATGACCTCACCGACAGATTTCATGGAAGATGATAACAAAGTTGACACACGAGTAAACTTCTTTAAATCCCATCTTGGCATCTTAACGACACAGTAATCCAATGATGGTTCAAAACAAGCACATGTACTTTGTGTAATAGAGTTTTTAACTTCGTTCAATGGAATTCTCAAACCCAACTTAGCAGCAGTGTATGCAAGTGGGTAACCAGTAGCTTTAGATGCCAAAGCAGACGAACGTGATAAACGGGCATTAACTTCAATAATACAATACTCCTTGGAAAATGGGTTTAAAGCGTATTGGATGTTACATTCACCAACAACGCCCAAATGTCTAATAACCCTGACTGCAGTAGTTCTCAACATATTATAGTCTTCATCTGATAAAGTTTGAGAGGGAGCAACAACGATGGAGTCACCTGTGTGGATTCCAAGTGGATCGAAGTTCTCCATATTACAAACAGTAATACAGTTATCAAAGGCGTCACGAACAACCTCATATTCGATTTCCTTCCAGCCTTTCATGGACCTTTCAACTAAAACTTGAGGAGACGATGCAAAGGCGACATTACATAGGTCAACCAATTCCTTTTCGTTAGAAGCAAACCCTGATCCTAAACCACCTAAAGCATAAGCAGCACGAACAATGACTGGATATCCAATGTCTTTCACCGCATCTAGGGCCTCCTGTACAGTAGAAGCGGCCTTTGACTTGGCACATTTTTCGTTAATTTCATCCATGGCGTTTGAGAACAATTCACGATCTTCGGTGGTGATAATAGTTTCTATAGGAGTACCCAAAACTTTAATACCTAGAACTTCGAATTCATCTTTCATTTCAATACCAACCGACAAAGCAGTTTGACCACCAAATGTACAGTAAATGGCATCAGGACGCTCATGCATGATAACTTTCCTGACAAACTCCGCCGTAACCGGTAAGAAATAAACCTTGTCAGCAAGACCCTTCGAAGTTTGGATAGTGGCGATATTTGGATTAATTAAGATTGTGTAGATGCCTTCTTCTTTCAAAGCTTTAATTGCTTGAGAACCAGAATAGTCAAATTCACCAGCTTGACCGATGGACAAACCACCAGAACCCAAAACCAAAACCTTTTTAGGGTCTAATCTTGGGTTCGCATTCAAATGATCATCCAGCAATCCACCAGGGAATTCAACCGCTTTTAGTTGTTGGGTCTTTTTGAAATCCACAACAGTTTTGATGAAAACGTCAAACAAAAATTGTGTGTCTTCTGGGCCTGGAGTACATTCGGGGTGGAATTGAACAGAAAAGTAGGGTAGTTCTTCGTGGTAGATACCTTCGTTCGAACCGTCATTAGCGTTAACAAATAGTGGTTTCCATCCAGGTGTTAACGTATTAACATCAACAGCAAAACCATGGTTTTGTGAAGTAATGTAACATCTTCCAGAAATAGTAGAATTACATGGAATATTGTGACCTCTGTTACCGAACTTTAGCTTAGTAGTAGAAGCACCAGCAGCTCTAGCTACCAATTGGTGACCCAAACAAATACCGAAAACAGGGTGGGTCTTGGCCTTCAAGACATTAGATAACCTTGCGGACAACTCGCCTAGGACCGCAGGATCACCAGGACCATTAGAAATAAACAAACCGTCGTATTCCTCTTTCGTGAAATCATAGTCCCAAGGAACAACAATCAACTCTACACCTCTGCGGACAAAGCAACGAATTTGATTGTACTTCATACCAACATCAATTGCCAAGATTCTGAATGTCTTGCCGTCAGGTTTCTTAATGGCATGTTCCTCATCAGGATAATACACTTTGGGCTCCTTCACAGAGACCTTTGCTACTAGGTTTTCCGTGTTAGGATCGAGCCACTTGGGAATCTCGAAGTGGGCCCTCCAGTCGGCTGACATAGCAGCTGCATGGTCTGATCCCGGTTTCTGGATAGAAATTCTACCCAACATAGAACCGGAATCTCTCAAATGTTTCGTTAGAGCTCTGGTATCTACACCATAAAGAGCAGGGATACCTTCCTCTTTTAACCATTGGCCCAACGATGAGTTGGCAAGCCAGTGAGAGTATTCCTCAGTATAATGAGCAACAACTAGACCGGCAACGTGAATCCTGTTAGACTCAAAATAACGCGGTAGCGATTCCACAATTTCGTCCTTCAAATTACGGTCTGGAACACCGTAGTTACCAACTAAAGGATATGTTATAACCAAAATCTGGCCCTCGTAGGAAGGATCCGTGATGGATTCAGGGTAGCCAACCATACCGGTCTGGAACACAAGCTCACCAGCGGCCTCGACAGGAGCACCAAATGAGTAGCCTTGTACGACAGTACCATCTTTCATTTCCAAAGTCATCAGTCTGTCACCAGTAGACTCCATGGGAGGAGCAATCGGAGCGATAGGAACGAGATCAGACATATTTTAATTTCAACAACGATCTTTTTGTCCAAAGTACTTTTTTTCGCTCTTTAGCAAGCAACACAATTATAGATCTTAGAATGGAACTCTGAATAACTACACAATTGATATCAGAGATAGATGAAATTTATATTGAAAATTTTTTGGAGTTGGGGATACCGTTTATAAAATTCTATCTCTTTGGATTTCCGCTAAAACGCTATAATGAAGGGGACTAATCCTGATGACAGGGACTGTTGCACTTAGAATAGTTTTAGTTTACTAAGGAAAAAAAAATACCAAGAAAATAATATGTAAAACAAATATAAGCTGGTAAATTAAATTTCGAAGTAACTAAAGTTAGTATGTAGTTTTAAATGGAGGAATTTGTGTAAAATATTTATAGTGTTCTAAAAGTCTAACTATGACCATTTCTTGTATTGTTTAGCCTTAGTTGGGAGAAAATTTTTCTCTGACTTCATCAATTTGTCTATCTTTAGGTAAGTAAAGCCGAGAACACCATCGGTAATTTTTTTTTTCTGGGCGCCAGGTATCCGGGTGTCCATTTCTTGTCCATCTAAATGTCAATCCTATGTCCTTCTAATGTCCAGCTCATTGTGATGTAACAAGGACATAAGTCTCAATGGACATGTTGAAAATGCAGTCCGAATCGCGCTAAGAGCTACGCGGAGCTCTTAGGGCAGTGGACACGTGAACAGGTTTAGAACCCGGGAGCTCCGTGGACTTGGAGAAGGATTTATTTCTAGTAGGCTTGGAGGCAGTTGTACTTAGTAATAAATGTATATCCTCTGAATTAATGGGTGTCGAGTATGTCGAGTATGCTAGTGGCATTCGCTTCGTATGCGGCTGTGCGCCGTACTGTTCCGGTGTGATTACCCTGCGGATTGGGCAAATCGTGTTACCCGGTATGGTATGCCTGTCGATCACATTACCCGGCCTGCGCACGTTTGAGGTTACCCGCCCCAATGTGTTGCTATCGGTTCGTTTACCCGGCCATCAGTTGTGTGATGAAGTAGGGGACGGTAACAGTATCCTTGAACCAATACAAGGAACCAACTCCCCAAGAGACGACAGCTATATTAAGCTCTCAATCGACCCACAAGATGTCTTTATTCCTTAGATTTAATTGCACTATACCCCAAGTTCAAAATGTATTTGCCAAACAGCTAATTGCAAATACACAGAGGTGTTACTCTGTATACGGACTGTTCCTAAAGGATACATACCCTAACTTAAAGAAGGAACACCCATATGCTTCGTTTGGGGAGGTTTCGAAGATGGCTGCCAATAAATGGACTATGTTAACCGACACGGAAAAGAGACATTATCAAGAACAGGCGGCTAAACTGCGCACGGAAAACAGTGAAAAGCGGGCAAAACGTCCACGGAAAACATCCGTTAAGAGGCCTCCTTCAGGGTACATTTTGTTTTCTAATGAGTTACGTACTCAGATTAAAGAGCAGAACCCTTCAATGAGCCCTCAAGAGATTGTTAAGTTGCTATCAGAGAAATGGAATGCATTGTCGAATACCGCTAAGGCAAAATACAATCAGATGTCAAAGGATCAACTCGAGCTATGGAAAACACTTAACGCTTGAAATTTCACACTAACCCATATCTAGTTGCGTTTATGTAAATTTTTAGACTAAGTAAGTCTGTTATGCTACTCTATATAAATTTTGATTCTGATAGGTTGCAATGTTCGATTGAAGAATAGAAAGGATTAATGTGTCAATGGCGCATCTTCTAAATGGTCGCTTGGGGGATTATCGTGTGGCGACACCTCGGAGTACGATCTTAAAGATTTGGCAACAGGTGTGTCCGCGATAGGACCCTGTAATGGCTCTTTATCTCTATTGAGCTTAAAATTGGCGTTGACTGTACGAACACTATCTGGAGGATTTGGTGGTACGTTACTGTTAGCTTTTCCTCCTGATGATTCGTTTGGTGTTTCTGCTGATGGAGGTGCTCTAGAAATTGTACGTTTAATGACGTTTGCAAGGCCGGAGACTGGTTGAGTCCTTTTCTTCAAATACTGAAGCACCGGATCTTTGTTTCCAGCCGTCATTGTCCGTTGAAGTTTCAAGTCTTCAATTTGGTCAATGCGCTGCAGTTTATCACTAGGAAGCATTATTGCACGATCTAGAGAGTACGGTAATCCTCTGTGTCTTCCTCTAATTAGTAGAGCTATAATTACAAGCTTCGATAAGGGTGTAAACTGGGCACTGAAAGATTGGGTTGTATTGATATATCCAAAAGACAATCCTACAGTACCGTACGCACTAACAACTTCAAACATCACCTGGAAAACAGTAAAATTAACCCTGGTAGGATCTCGGATTTTTGAACCCTCTGCGATACAAATAATAAACAACCCCAGAAACATGAACCAAAGATCAAAAGAAAGTTGTTTTCTCAAATGCGCGCTAATAAAAGATTTGGTGTCCTGCTCCATATTCGTTTCAGACTGTATATCCGACGTATCTCTTTCAAGACCGCTACTATCAGGCATCGGGTCTGCTATTATAGGAATCATTTCTCCGTAAATACCTAATGATTGCTCTTCATAAACGTTTGTTCTCCTGATAGAAATAGCAACAGGCATCACCGAAACGTACATCATCACCATGTATGAAACTTGAATTGCAGGATGTAACAAACTTATATCCAAAACACTGAATCCGGTGGTCCTCGTGCTCACTGCCTGGAATAAACCGTTTAATACTCTATAACCAGGCGTAAACTCACTCAACGGTTGTGAGGTATAGTCTAGAGCAAGGAAAATAGCTAAATCAAAAACATTCATTATTACAAGTATCAATAACAACCACCAAGTTGCAGCTTTAGGAAATAATAAAGTAAAACAACGACGAGGATGATCTAGTAAAAATCCTAGATTTTCTTTCATTGATGATAAGTCACGGGAGAATTTGTACATTATCCAAATGACGAACCTCAGTATAATTGGAAATCCTGTGTGACCAATAATCATAGCAAGAATTAGTACAATCAAAGGATAGGAAGCTTTATTAAAAGACATCATTGAGTTAGAAGTCAGGGTTAGGCCCAGGTTGTTCATACCACTCATTGCTGTAAAAAACGACCACCATGTTGGAGATATCCCATATGATCTTACAACATCGCTATGTTCTTTATTCGAATGAATCCATGGAAGTAGAAATATAATTGTAATCAAATGGAACCCAATATAGTATACCACCAAAAGTTTGCACAATAATTTGGTTGCACGGTATTCCACCCCTCCCAGTTCAGTCTTCTGAAGGTCTGTCAACCCAATAAAAGTTGAGTTACGTCCAATGTTATGATCATAGGATAAGTAGTTTTCAGACCTAGAACGGTTGGTAGATTGTAGGTTTATATCAAGGTCCATAAGGCCATCTTCTCCATCGTATAATCCGGAGAGAGAATCAATACTGTTCATGGTATTCTGATGAGAAAAGGTTGTACCAACAGTATGTGATTTTTTTAATCGCTTTCTAATAAGCTGTGGCCAACGATCACCACTGTCCTTGCTAAAACTTGCAGAAGTATGTAATCGCTTCAATTTTTTTGTTTTATTAAATATCTTTCTAGCCTTGCCATCTTCCGATTGCTTGCCCATCGAAGCGGCATGCTTTAGCTTTTTCTCCTGGTTGCTGGGTGAATTTTCATCGTGAATATATTCTTCTGCAACGTTGGTATGCTTTGCGCCAAAGTTTGATTTAGGAGACCGATCCAAGGATGACGAATTCTCTAATGAGTCAGCGTCAGATTCTTCATTATCACCCTCCTCTTCATCTGAAGAACTGGCAACAGCGGAACCATGCAAAAGGCGTTCTCTGAATCTTGCTGAAGATGACAATCTACCAAATATGCTAGATCTTCTGCGTCTGAGTAGATTTGTAGGCTCGGCTTGGGCATTCTGAGAGTCACTTCTACTATGATGCTGCCTCCTAGCGGAGGGGCGAGGCATGTTATTAACATCAAATTGAATTGATGTTCCAATGTTGTTACCGGCACTAACAGGTGTTGAAGTTAATTTAAGGTCATGAGGGGTAGATTTATCACTCCCATTAAAATTCTGATCTCTGTCTTCCTCGAAGTGAGTTTCCAAAGCAGAACTGTCTTTCAGTTGATTATCTAACGGTACTCCAGTAGGGGGGCTTGTAGTCTCAAGTTTTTCAGCCTGTTTCTCAGGAGATACATCCCTCTGTGGGCCCTGTTTTTCTTGTTTTATACTTATTCCTTCTTCTTCGTGATCGGAGTCTGTTCTTCTCTCGTGAGGACCACGTATTACTAAAACCTGGCCATCATCGTCACTTTCATGATGATGCCCTTGGAGGATTAATATCGACCGATACATGTCAGCGGGAGAGATATCTCTAGAATCTCTCTTACCCTGGAACCTTTCTCGCATGATTCTAGAAGCATTATTAGGCTTCTTAACAGCGCCTTGGACTTCAGAAATTTGTTGAGGGTGATTTCCGTCATAAGCCAACATGGAGTGTGCGCTAGATTGCTCTGTATAATCTGAAGCAGTAGAGATACTGTCGTCATGGTCGCTTGTTGCCTCATCTCGTCTTACCATTTTCCCGCTGAACAATTTACTTTGGAAATCTGGTGTTCCGACAGAATTCTTCGTGAGTACCCTGGCTCCAACTCCGCCAGCGTCTTTGTTACCTCTGCCTCTCGCGCTCATTCCTGAAGAAGACATTGTTCTTGTCATTTCTCTCGCAATAAGCGTTCTTGTTCTCCTCATCTGGTAATACTTTTTTGACCAATCTTTAATCCCGTCAAAGTACCTCTCAAACCAAAATAATCTAATGAACACTAAACTACCATGAATCCAAATCGGTGCTGTGATGATACAGGTTATGTAAAGGACTACCTGTTGGTATAAATTCAGTTTATTCATATCAACAGTATTCAACCCTCCCTGTGTCGCAGCCCCAGTAGCAAAGAACAGTATATCAACATAGTCCAAATTGCGGGCAGGATATAATATTATAGAGCAAAGTAGTGATACTCCTATAATATAATAGTAGTGCGCAACTATAAAACTTGGGAATATCCTCTTCAACACAGGATGAAGAAAACGATAAAGCCGACTGATAACATCTCTTGCTTCATGCCCAATTGTCTTCTTATAAGTATGATGGAAGTATTGAAGGGTAGGATGACGTTTTAAAGTCCTTAGCAGCCCCATGGACAAGATTATTTACTATTATAACCTTTCAATACTGTCCACTATTAACACACTTACTAAATTTATCCAATAGCCCGAAGCCTTCACTAAACCTAATTGACAGTTACAGGAATATTTTCACGATGGATTCAACCCTTCTATGCTTAACCGCTGGAAAGTACACACAGCTCAAAATGTTAAGCGATTTATTATTCTTTTTATTTACGAAGAAAATATAAGCCACTGAAAAACCACGATACTCGTACAAATGTAAACGCGATATATCAAATCTGTAAGAAAAACATCAGAATAGCAGCAGATCGACATTAGAGTTAGATAAAAGGTATTTAGTGGTGTATGTGGTATAACAGTGGTGAACAATAGATCACCAATGAATAGTTAAAACTTTTATTTTTAAAATGACGTGTGTTAATAAACTATGAATGAAGAAAAGGTCATCTATGACATTAGGCCACCCATATGTAATGCTGGTACGACTTTCTGTACATCTGTTTCCCTATTTTTCTCCATGTATTGTCGCTTCGCTAAACGAGTTGATATAAATTCGTTCATGTTAACATTTGCGCGGTCGTAATTTTTGAGCCAAGGGTGTTCTAGTAGTGCACCATATGTAGGTCTCCTCTCCGGAATTTTCTGCAGACACATACTGACGAAATCCTGAGCTTCGCTAGAAAACCTGTCTGCAGGAAGGCGTGGGGGTGGGCCGTCTACGATGGCGCTCAATTGGCTGAAAATGTTATCGTAAGTCTCTGGAGGATACGGGTAAGCACCTGTGGCCATCTCCACGATAGATAGTCCCAATGACCAAATATCTGACTGTACAGAGTATGTCGCCATGTCTGGGTTGAGGGACTTAATGCGCTCCGGAGCCATGTAAGACTGGCAACCGATATTTGTTTTAGCGAGGGATGCAACTAAGTTTCCTGATACTCCAAAATCACACAACTTGACGCTTCCCTGTACAGCCGAGCATAGGATATTTGTAGGTTTTACATCACGATGGATAACATTGTGAACATCTTTCAGCTCCTTCAAGCCACGGATGACACTTTCTGTGATAAAAGCTAGTTGAGGCTCCTCTACTCCGCCCAATTCTTCGTGATCATATGTCTTGTCTAGAGAGCCACCATCCATTAATTCCATGCACATGTAGACTGCTCCCTCAATAAAAAATGCGCCGTAAAAATCTACAATATAAGGAGACTGACATTTATGCAGCACTTCTAGTTCCATCAAAATTTGGTTGAACTTGGACTCATCTAACTCCAGTCTGACCTCTTTCATTGCCATCATAACGTTTGTGGGTTTATGCAGAACTTTGGAAACTGTTCCGTAGTTCCCGTGACCCAATTCTTCCATAAATTTAAGTTCATCTAGGGTAATTCGGAAGCTCGAGCCATTGCTAAAATCAACACCTTGAGATGAAAGCGAGAGTTTGCCAGTAAAATTCAGCGAACCAGACTTTATATCAACATATTTTGAAAACATTGCAAATAGACCCCCATTAGAGTTGGAGCCGGAATTAGTCTTGCTTGGCTCTGTTCCCTCCGTGTCCACCTGCTTTTCTGAAGAAGTTGAAGTCGTCTGGATTCCGTTAGTAAGGGATCCAGGATTACTTTTGCTATTCCGATGCACTGGTAGTGCAGGTATCGCATTGGGAAGTGCACTTGTATTTTTATTCGAGGGCTGTGATGCAAACTCTTGCGGCTGCTGCTTCGTTTTTAAATTCATGCTGCCTGGTGGCAGTTTCATCCCTCTGCGTGCAGAGAGTGAAAGTTTAGGTTTAGCCGTTATGTTTGGTTCACAGGGATTTATAGAGTTATTAGGTCTTGCAGGCCCTTGTACGCCAGCTATTGCCCCTTGATTAGGTATAGGATGTGCTCTGGGGCTGCTGGACTCAGGTGCTCTGGGCGCACGTCTTATTGGGTTAAATTGACCCTGAAAATTATTAAGTGTTGGAAGTCCCTGTTTTGGGACTTCTGATGAAAATCGAGCTCTCTGCTGTGGAGTAGAAAAGCGTTGCTGTTGTAGACGCTGCTGTAGTTGCAGTAACTTCATTGCAGAATATGAACCAATTGCACGGTGGCTTTGTTGTTGAGAAGATTCCGCTGTCTGGTCAGATATCTGGGAATTACCTTCCCCGGAAAACTCTCCGGGCATACTTCTCTCTTCCCCTAGAAGTCTTTCATCTTCTAGTTCTTCATGCTCATCGTCTGACTTCGTACTCGCTTGTTCCGAACCCTGCTCTGATACCTCACTATCTCTAGATTCCCCAACACCTTGCGGCTGCTCCGTATGCGGCTGCAGCTGCTCCTGTACATCCTGTGCCATATTCAGGTTAGAGTCTTGCTCATTCTGCTCTACCAACTTCTTTGATTCATGCGTCTCGTGTACCGTTGAAAACTCGTTCTGTAACTGTGTACCATCTTCTGTTTCCGACTGCCTTATCGTTTCCAATTGCGATGTTACACCCTCCGGGAGCTTTTCTTTAGACTGGCTTTTTTGCGGCTGTATTATCTTATTTCCAGGGAGCGGAGGAAGTGGCTTATTCACAATATGCTGTATAGATGAAGCGTCTTGAGGGGGATTAGAAGTTTTCGAACCCACACTCCCAGATCTTTTAAGCTTCCGCTGCTCCTGAAACGCCTTCACCCTTGCATGAAGGTTGGCATTAAGGTTACTATAGTTTTTACTCGCACTACTGCCAGAATGGATACTTCCTGAGCGCTGTAAGCTGTTTCTATCCATTTTGATCTTGATTTCTTGTCCTTGTAGATGCAACAAACCTCCTGATCCGAGAACTTCACGTCACAACAACCTCTTTCAAAAACAATAAATACAAAGTGAACGCTCAAATGATAAAGATATAGTGAACCAAAAAAGAGTGCCAAAAGAAGAATAACGTCCTTGCCTCTGAAGTTTATTGTATATAAATAAACGTTCGCTATGTATCTTTTAATAATTCAAAGGAAGAAAAAAAAAAAATAAATAAAATAAAAAACACAACCTTCAGTAGCTAATAAAAAGCAATAGATTCGTTGTGTGATACTTTAAAGTTCCTGGACCGCACCACTGTATCTTAACTGTACCGACATAGGTTTTTGATGTTCGGAATCAATTAGACAACTCCTATCTGAATATACTTTTAAACCTGCTGTTAGTAAATTTATTTTTTTGTTCCCTAGGCAATTATAACCTTTTCAATTCTTTGCAATCGACCGCTCTTATGGACTAAAGAGGGTTGATTATAAGCTATGGTGTCATTATTGCTTATGTATTAGATATTAGAATATGGTAATTCTGCGTGTAGTTATTTAAAATGCTTAAAAGAGCCGGTAATTGGTATTTAGCTCTTTAAGTATTGTTATCAGCAAGCATACGGGCTGAGGATTAATGGGGCTAAGTTTGCTAACAGCTAAATAGCTAAACAGCTAAACAGCTAAACAGCGATGGCTGGTAACACAGTTACGGCGCTTAATTATAATAGCATTGTAGTATTTAGCAGCCTCATGATATTTCGTGCTGTATATAGTGTTTGAGGTTTCCAAAAATAGCCTATGGATATGGATAATTAATTCTATGAAATCTTGGGTGTTTTTAGGTTGTGGAGCTAGTTCGAGAGCATGCATTTTGCAATGTGCCATGATAGTGGCCAGACTGGAGTACGTAGTTGAGGCTGAGTGCGCCTAATAGGAGTGGCTAATTAGTATTATAAGCTATACAGTTATTTAGAGATTAGTAGGCTTGTGCCAGTACAGTGAATATCGTGCAAGCCCCTAGGTAACCGAGAAGTTGAAAGAAAGCTTTTCTGGACAGGATTATCTGTTGGAGTGGTGTGTGAGATTCCCTAAAAATGCTGCGTATTTGTTGAAAGAAGGCTATCATGTTGGTATTTAAGTGGGGTGTTTATCATATCTGTTGTGTTTTCTAAAAGATTTGTTGATAATTTATGAAGCGGGTGTGTTGGCGCCGATTGAAAACTTCAAGGAACGGCCGCCATGTAGAGACTGATACAAAACCAGTGTGATTGGGCAGTGTCTGCATTGTCCAAGAGGGTAATCCCGCAATCAAGCGAGATGGCTAGACTAATATGTTGGTCTGGCAGTGTCACGTGGGGGGAGATGAATCGGATTTAAGGTAGAGAGGCAGTTAAGACTACGCCCGACTCGTTGCGACGGGGACGATTGGTAAGGCTTGTATAAATATTCTTACATGCTAGTAGTATTGACTATCATCGGACCTGAAAGACGGGTTGTTTTCTATATCATCATCGCTGCGCACAGGTATTTTAGCTTCCTCCGCAGGAGTTCTTTGCGACAGCTGTCGCTGCTCCTGCTCTTTATGTACGGCTTCCACTGCGGCCATGACGTTATCCTCCAGGTGCAATAATGCGTCATCCACCATATCGGTAGTAGAACCTTCCACTAGGACGGTTCCAGGTTCACTTTCGGGCCTAGGTGCATCTGAGTGGAGGAGTTCTGGGGATATCTCACTGTACAGTGATCGTTTTTTACCGCTGCGCTGATTTTGCTCTTCGACATATTTCTTGAAGCTGTTCATTGACTCTTCATTGCTGACAACACGTTTTTCTGCAACGCGTTCTTGGCCAGGCTCGACTCCAAATCTAATACGTTTAATATGTGCAGCAGCCTTGTACAACTTTACTCTTGGTTCATTTTCGCGCGTAGGGGTCTGTATTCTATATCTGTCTTCTCTATAATTGTCCTGTTGGTCTTTTTGTAGGGCATTGGCCATATGTTTTGCGACTGAACTCACCTGTTCGTCGTTTGGGTTTGATACCAAAATATGCATTTGGTTTTCTGGATCTGTGGCATCGACTACTATCCCCGCCCTAGCCATTCCATTGCCTGCGCCACCGGTGTTGTTTTGACATGTCGAGCAGGTGCTAATTACTTGAGCAACAGACTGTTTGATACCCTTCCAGTGGTATCGCTCTGCCACTTTTGAAGTGACTCGATTAATACCTTGATGGTCAACCGAGTGAGTCTCGAAAGCGATTTCTGACTGCCGCTGCTGGTCGTACACAACCTCGCGGCCCTTGAACATTAGTTTTCCATTTAAAATTGAATGAGTTTTCGACATAACCCGCAGTCTGGCCTTTTCATTTCTACTACAGGATGCAGGATACTCTCCTGTCTCTAGGTAAAACTTTAGCCGCTCATACTTCGCTCTTGTAGAATCCTTTCTTGCCAAATTAACTGCATCAATCTGCTTTGAAACATGAGTAAATTCTTTGCCATAAATAAAGGAATCTATTGGCGAATCATAACCTTTCAAAATACCTGACTCAGGTAGTTTACCAATCCTCTTAAAATTTGATGACTCCAAAATCCTTCGAATCCCCACATTTGTTCCATATACAAGTGAGAAGCAACAAGACGTGAACCCCAACTGTGGTGCCCATCCTAGAAAACTTTCGACAAGAGTTCTTCCTATTCCTTTGCCTCGGATACCCGCATTTACCAGAAATGTCCCTGTCACGACATGGGAAGATCTCCCCGGATAAGCAGGTATTAGGTTAAATGTGCCCAAGCACTGCTTTTCCCACTGTATATTCAAATTTAAGTTCCTACGTAATTTTCTCTTCATATATTGCGCTGTGCTACGCATCGTTGTAATACCTTGCTTTTGGAGCTGTTCAATATGCTGACGATTATACTCCTCCCCCAATTCCATAGAATAATCAAGCTCAGGGATTTCTCCCAAGACCATTATGCAAACGATTCCATGCGAATTAAACCATATTTTCCTAAACTCGTCCAAATCCAAAGGCTCATAATATGGAAAGCTATCACCCTTCTCGATTTCCATATTGATCTCATCTAATAAGAAAGCAAGAAGCCCCAAAGGAAGTATATCAGGGTTTGCACGTATTGGATACATCGTTGCGGTGGTCTCACCATCTTTTAGTAGAATAGTTTGAGGCTGTAAAGGTGTTAAATATGCATCCAGATCTTCATGGCCATCATCATCAGTCCGTTCTACTGATGCAGGAGTGTCAGCTGAGTTTTGAAAGATCATATATGGTCTTGATATTCAGTACTATGGCCTATAATTCACCCAAATACCAAGTTTAAGCAATTAATCCTTGTTACTTACAAGTCAAATGTTATTAAAATCCATGTAATCTTTACTTTTCAATATTCAGGTTTAAAAACCATATTTGCATTACAAAAATCTTAAAACTATTTACAGAAGTACATTTTTAAACCTAATTAAATGCGTTAAAAGGATGCTGAATTTTATTATTTATGCTAATTGTTTTATAGTATTCCACTTTTCCAAATACTACAGAACCATGACCAAGCTTATTGCACTACAGAATAATCATAGATTAGTGTAAACGGAACTCACATTGAAGTTTCAGTCTGATGGGGAAGTAGTCTGTAATTCCCTTTTCTTCTTCTGCCTATTACTTAACTCTTCTTCATTAGGATTAAAGTCTTTGTACTTGTCGATTAGTTCTTCTACTAGTTGCTCGTTTCTAGTCTTGTCGACAAGTTTATACGCAAAGGTCAAATAGGAAGTGTGTGATTTTATCTCTGCCTCGATCTTGGCCACTTGTTTCCACTCAAACTGCTTGTCTCCTTCCTTCACTCGAGATCCTTTTCCAAACGGATTGTAGCTTGTTTTGGGCGTAGTAGGTCTAACGTCGTCGGAAACATCTTCATTATTTACTAATTGCTCACTTAGGCGCTTACGCCGTTCAACGCCCTGCTGTTTCCGCCTTTTTACATCCCTGAGCCTTTCTAGGGCATCATCAAGCTTACGTACCATCTGCCTTCTCGATTCATACTGTCTGCCTTGGATTTCTACCATTTGGGCATCGTGCCATCCATATTTCTCCATGACCTCTAACGTCTTATCAACCTGTTCAATACATGGCGAAAAACAGCACACCGCTACCTTCTTGGTCTTAGAAATAACATTATCCAGGTGTGGAATAGCTTCCCAGGGAGCCGGTAGATCTAGAAATACGCAGTCCGCTGAAATATCAACTGAGTTTTCTCCCTCTTTAAACTTGTAGGAGGTCGTGTCAGCTTTGGAAATTTCAAATCCATTTTGACAAACGTCCCGATGAGTAATTATAACTTTTCCATCATCAATTAAACCATGGTCTCTAAACTCATCCAAAGCTTGTCCGTACCTAAGCTGATGGAATTCGTAACTGAAGAGTTTGTTAGCACTTCTTGCAAATGTATGTGAAAATGATCCTGAACCGGTTCCAGCCTCTATTACCCGTGAACGAGGACCACATTGCAGCTTTTGCATGATATAAGATGAATCAGGAGTATACACAATCTGTGTTCTATGTGGTAAAGATAATGTCCATAATTCTGGAGTACATTGAAGAACATGAATAAAACCAAACCTGTTACTTCCCTTTGTCCTAACCGCTATTTGGGATCCGTATTCCTTACCAATCATTGAATCATGGGAAAATGACCCATAGCGTGTATTAAATACTTGCCCTGACTTAATTGTGACAGGCTTTAAATTGTCACGAGAGATCCAAATTAGAGCCATATCCCCTTCTTCAATGATATCTTTGTATTTGCTAAATTGTGAGATTGGCATCTTTATGGGATAAAGAGAATCTTAGTCTCTGTAAAGTGAAACACGGCTTTGTTACTGTTTAGTTACGAGATGAGCTATGTTAATTTTCTAATCAAAATATTACAGGGTAGGTAAAATTTTTCTATGAAAGTAAATCGAAAGTTCGCTACATAGTCAGAAGAAATCGCAGCAATATACTAAAAAAAATACATTTTAATCTCCAGATGAACGATCAAAATCCTCAAATCAGAACTGAATTCTTATAGCAGATTGATTTATAGAATCAAAAGCTTATGTATATCCTTTTGCCATATTTTTCTTCTTCTTACCTCGCTGGCGATCCTGCCCATTACGTAGATATTGTGTCACTACGGCTAAGTAAAGAAAATGGCGTCAGCGACAAGCACGTGACTTACTTCATATTCACCAACCACAGAAGTAGAAAGAGATCAAGAGGTACTCGAAAAAAGGAGTAATACCATGCGCAAGGTGATGGTTACAAGAATGGATCAATGGATCCACCGGTTTTATGTATTCCATGCAGTTTTATTCTCTTTCGCTCTATTTCAGTTTTTTAAAATACCTATTATTACTATTCCAAAGTAATAAGCAATTTCCCGGTATTTACAAAATACCCTTGTATGTTTTTAGAACGTTTACCAGATTTGGTAGATTGTTTTGAATTAACCAGATTTGGATCTCAAAATCTCCGTCAAAAATGGCATTGTAAACAACTCTGTGATCGAAGGTGCATATAGTTATAGTATTAAACGTCAGACGCGCTCGATGTCGGTAAAATATTTTTGTGTTAGCGGAACTAAGATACTAGATTGCAAGGTGCGTCAATGCTATTGCAGGTCAGCTATAGTTTGCCGCTTTGTGTTCTTTAAGGGAGTCGCAATTGCATTGAGTGTTTTTGTCATGTCTTATGTATATATAATGACAGTATTTGTAAATGTTCAGTACCAAACTTTGAATCGTCTATACCTAGAGGCAGCAGTAAAGACCTTAGTGCAACTGCAAAAACTACTTTCCTTTTATATTCAACTAATTGTATATATCGGTTCTTAAAATGCCAAACGTTTCTAACAGACCTTTAACATACAAAAAGCCTACACTAGAAGATGTTGACCCAATATCAAACTACATACCAGCAGCTGTTAGAGACAAGATATCCAATGATGCATATGAAATTCTCAAAAAGCTTCGCAAGTTCATAGACATTGAATGCTTGAGTAAGGAAGCAGAGTATCGACGTGAACTTATGGAGTGTAATTACGACATAGAAAATTGCCTAATAGTTCAAAAATTACGGGAAAGAGCGAAGGCATTGAACCTCAACATGTTATATGTCCTAATGCAACAATTCGAAAATCAAGACCCTTTTTATGGAAATAGATTAACACTATTGGAGTATTGTTTTCTGAGTTTTTTCCTAGGGAAATCGTTATTAGCTCAAGCTGTCATGCATACCGACAGTTCTATGGTGAATGTTGGAACAATGGAAATATTGTTAAGATATGGATCACCAGAACAGTTGGCCAATTATTTATACCCAATTGTGTCCCAAAACTTAAACGCAAGCTTCATGGTTAGCGAACGCGAAGTCTCGAGTTCAGATGCATTAAACGTCACAACGACGTGTACCATTAATGAAGAGTCTGGAACCATGAAGATAAATGGTTCTAAATGGTTTGCTTCATCGCTAGAAGATCCAAGTTGTCACTTATGGTTAATTTTATGCCTTACCGAAAACGAAGAGGGTAACATCTATAAGAGGCATTCTGTTATTATTATTGACAGAGAGGACATGAAAACAGAAGGTATCTCTTTTAAGCTTATAGAAATGGGCGGCCCTAACGCAACTGCTGACAACAATAAATATTATGAAGTACATTTTAAAGATGTAGTAGTCCCCTTCAAAGTCTTAGGAGCTAGAGGAGAAGGTTTTTCAATGGTACAGACAAGATCTAGTATCGCGAAATTGTACCAATGTATGAAGCTATGTGGCATGGGACAAGAAGCTCTACGGCAGGCACAAATAAGAGCATCAAATAGAAAGGTATTCGGTTCAAAATTGCAAAAAACTGAGACGTTCAAAACTGAGGTTGCAAAGTGGAAGATAAAAATTGAAACATGTAAAATCGTTTGCTGTAATGCTGCTGTAAAATGCCAAGTAGAAGGTGTGAAGCAAGCTCGTGATGATATTGCAATGGCTAAGATTCTTACACCAAGAGAAATGACTAGCCTCATAGATTGGTCCATACAAGTACATGGTTCTCTGGGCCTATGCTCAGCAGAGACCTCATTGGTTAAAATGTGGCAAGCTTGTAGAACGTCCCGGATTAACGAAGGGCCAGATGAAGCGCTATTATCACAACTGGGTAAGCTCGAACTCAGCAATTTTGCTAAAAACCAAAAAACATGGGATGATGAACTATCAAAGGTAAAGTCATCTTAGTTAGCAAATCTAGAGGAATATCACCCTATTACCACCACAAGATAAGTACTATTTTCTTTCTATTTTTTTATTTTAACAAACCAAAAAATGCAAATAGAGTAGGTAATACCAATTCTACTAACATACCATTAATTCTTTAGTTGTTTGCACATTCGCTAAGTTCGTCTCGTCTAATTAATATATACGCCGTGTAAACCATTTAATTACTCATTTTTGTTAAAATATCACCGTCATTCGTAATTTTTCATTTCTCGTGCTTGGACCGCTAATTCTGTTGCAAAAGTTCATTCAATACAGATCTGACTTGTGAAAATCATGTATTAAACCAAATTTAGCCAATTCCTCTGTTTTCTGGGTCTCGATTTTGAATCTAGCCTCATTTTGTTTTTCCCTGTACTTTTCAGCCCTCTCAAATGGAATTTTGGTCATAGCTTCCAAAGGTTTATCTTCTTTATCAATATCAACTTCTCCAAGCATAACGACATTCTCTCCACGTACCATGAACACACCACGGTCGCACTCAGCATATTGGTTCTCCTCAGTAACGTATATCCTTTCAACACTGTGTTGCAAAATCAAATTCGCATATTGATCAAAAGTTCTTAAAACTCCAAATAGCATCCTACCATCGCGAAGCAAAACGAATATTTTTCTATCAACTGAACCAACAATGGCCGCTGTAGTGGTGAAGTTGTATTGGTCAAGGTATAAATCCGCCTCCCCTTCGGATATTTTACTTTGGGACATTGGATTGTATATGTATAAATGTACAAAAACTCTTTGAATCAGTTATCTTGAACAAAGCTCCAATTAACTTCAATAATAAGACTTTTTTACTGGTACCTTTCAGCTATGCTATATGAAAGAGACATCTTAACGTGCTTAAATGAATTACTCGTCGTTGTAAAAAAATTCCAGATCATTAAATACGACTTTCTGTATAGTTTGGATCATGTGACATATATTCAAGAATATCAACATTTATTGGTTAATAATACCACTCAATGCAGTGATGGATTATCATTTGCTTCCTGTATCTTGCGGTTTCCTCTTTATTCGTTTCTGTTTTTTATTTCTGTACATTATTAAACGGAACCCCTTAAAATGTGCTTTAAAGGATTCACCAACTTTCAACATCAACGCTACCAAGAAACTTAGTTACAAACCACCGCTTTCCGTTTTTCTACAGAAGATTTAGGTTTATTTATATTCGTCTAAATCCGTTTGAATGTCGTTACTTAGGACTTTTCAAAACCAAGCTCGCATTGTTACGCTTTTCACTCACATATCTGAACGACCAAATACGTTATCCATATCAAAGGCGTTAAAAGAGTCCGATGCGCCTACGAAGTTTATGATCCAAGTAGCAAGAGAGTTTCCAACTCTTGATCAACTAAAATACATGCGGGAAATCAACTCTGGACTACTTGGAATGCAAGTTATAAATGCGGAAGACATTATGGCAAAACCTTCTTTCGATCCCGTATTTCGCAGTTCACTTAGTGAGTGCGTCAAAAAGGGTATATGGAATAATAATACTGGAATATGGGTTGACTGGGAAAAAAAATTAATGGGTAAGTACTTAGTGCATGGACAGTGATAGATAAAAAGTTCATATTTGTGGCTACACAAATAGGGTCACCGAATTGCATAAATGTTAAGACTTTACAGGGCTGTAGAAAATCATTATATATGTTAGCCAAATGAGGCTTCAGTATAATTTAGATACCCATTCTTTTTATGACATATGTCTGTGCTAAGACGCCAATAGCAAGCTCAAGTCCGTTTTCAATCCATTCAACAACCCAATCACTTGGATCAATCTCACCTTCGGCGGACTTGTCACTTCCTTTTGACTTTAATTCGGATGTGCCCTCCAACCAGTCAACCCATCTAATTGGGAAACCTTGCGATCTGACCACTAAAGAAAGATCGTTAGAAACATCCTTCAAGAGGAAAGTAAAGTTGAAGCTTCCTGCATGCGTAGAGTCCACGATGGATTCTGATTCGTTCTTGGCCTGCTGCCCAACTGCAAGAATCCCCACGAACACATCGCTAATCCTGCTCTCTTCGTCTTCGATAGCTTCCAGCTCATTCGAACCGCGTCTTTGCTTCATCTCTTCCTTAGCATGCTGAAACAATTTAATAGCATTATCGAGATTTGCCAAGCACAGCTTATCAGCCTCTATTGGTTTGCCTTGGAATAGGTTAAGTTTACGAGTGCTGCTATCTCCAGAAAAAGTGCTTGACTCGTTTGGACGGTCCCATTCATCGACAAATATACGCACTCCACCCTGGACTTGAGAGCGCAATACCTTGTCTAATTGAGATTCCATATGATAGGATAAGTTGTGGAAGTTTACCAAGTCATGGACAACGTGGACGCGTAGTACCTCTTCAGTATCACCAATAACAAATTTGGTAAGCTGAGTTGTCAATTCAGACAACATGTTCGCATTTGCAAATTTCGAGGTAAAAGAGTTAGTATTCAACTTTGTACTCAATTCATGTTGTTCTTGAGCTATGCGATCTTTAATTTGTGTTGCATGCTGAGTGGTTTTAGACCATATATTTGAAACAGTGGCCTGTCCACTAGAACTCCACCAACTGGAAATCGAAGAAATTGGATCACTTAACTTCTCTTCGTTGTAATTCTCTTGATTACTAGTTTCAGTTTTCAATTCAGCATCTGGTTTATTTTCTTGGTTTGGTTTAGTGGTCTCCTTTGTAACATTAGTTCTTTCGTCCACAGTATCCTGTTTAGCGGTTACTTTAGTATCAGACTTATGAGCATCATTTTTTTTTGCGTCAATCTTCTTCGGCACATCACTATGCTTCTTCTTAGGACTGGCCTTAAGATTTGTTTGCTCTAATTCATCTAAGAAGTCCAGGATATCTTCATCCTTCTCGTTTTTAGACTGTTTTCCACTAGAGGTTTTCTTCCCCGCCGTGGAATCGGGTAATGAGTCTAAGAACTCTAGAACATCATCTGCGTCAGTTGAATTTTGCCTAGGAGCCATGATACCAGCCTTAGGATCGATAGTAATGCGTGTTTTGAAGTGTTTATATGTTACTAATGAGAAAGGGCGGAATAAGAAACCTAGTTTCTTTTAAATAATTAAAGGGAAATTTCAACTGATAACGATGGAGCAGCTGAATATCTAACAAAGAAAAGGTAAAAGAAAAAGAGCTACAAGTTACTGGGCTATGAATAGATATAATATATGCCATGCAGTTTAAGTAAAGTTATATTAAGACCAGAAGATTGATGGCACTGTAGGCTTATTACCGTATATAGTGACACTAAACTAAACTGCACCACAAATGAAGAGCTAATGTCTAGTGTGAATACTAGGCATTCAAGTTATCTTCAGTGAGCCTTTCCAAAACTTGCTTGTGGTTTACTACGTAGTTTTTGTATGGTGTACTTAATTATTATAAACCACCGTACGTAAGAGTTTTTTTCCTAATATTAAAAAAAATTTTAATACTAAGTCATCTCATCGCCAGGACTAAGATAGTATTGTGCATTTATAACCGTCTAGAAATCTTTAACCTCATATATTAGATTCAAAATGCCCTCTAAGAACTCTATAAACAGGCCTAAGCAGAAGATAAATTTGAATAGGAAGATTCAAAAGAATGCTGCGAAAAGAAACGCTCGTGAGAGAGCCGGATTACTAGCTCCTCCAAGATCAAGTCCAGACTCTATGTCTGGTCAGGTCAAATCGATCCCATGGGAATTATACAAGGGTTCAAAGCTAGAGAGCGGACCTACTACTACTAAAACATTATCTAAGAAGCGTGCTAAGAAAATTGAAAGAAATCTGAGATATAATGAACAAAGAAAGCTCTTAATTGAAGTACAAGCCGCAAAGGAATCAGGAATGGAGATTGATATGGAGACTAGCTTAGTTAGTTCAAGGTCTCGTAAGAAGGAGGCAAAGCAAGGCTTGTTGGAAAAGACCAAAGCTTCTATTTGGAGCGTCTTGGAGGACACCACTACCCAAGAGTTGCCCTTGCAGACTGGTGCAGGTACGATTTTGGGTAGCAAGTACTTTTAAAAAGGTAGTGAGGTGTTAGTGGGTTTGCTGTATTTTAGTGTTTTATTTTGAAAGTGTGTCTCGTTTTTCGAGATAACTTTATACATAATTGGATAGGAACTCTTACTTAATTCAAATAACCTTGGGATGATAGTTCTTGACTAACAGTATCCTTCAAGAATGATATAACATCAACAGGGTCCTCTGCTGTGAATACGCTTGTCCCTGCGACAATAACGTTAGCTCCTGCCTTAGCAGCATGAGGGATTGTTTCCTTCCCCAATCCACCGTCAACTTGGATATCCAAGTCTGGGAAACGTTCTCTTAACTGTTGAACTTTTGGCATCATCTCATGCATAAATTTTTGTCCGCCAAAACCTGGTTCCACAGTCATAATTAATGCCATATCCAAATGAGGTGCGATGTCAAAAAGGACATCAACAGGTGTCGCAGGCTTGATAGCGCACGCTGCCCGAATACCTTTTGACTTGATTGCCTTCGCAAGTCCAATTGGGTCCTTAGTAGTCTCATAATGGAAAGTAAACTGGTCTGCACCATTTTCTATAAAAACATCAATCCATTTCTCTGGATTTTCAACCATCATATGGCAATCGAAAAATGCCTTAGGTTTAGAGCTTGATGTATCATTTGGCCTAGCTACGCATGCACGTAGTGATTTCACTACAGGTGGTCCAAGTGTAATATTAGGGACGAAATGACCGTCCATGACATCAATATGCAGCCATTCAGCACCTGCATTAATTACCCTGTGGCATCCACATTCTAGGTTTGCAAAATCTGATGCTAAGATACTGGGTGCTACGATTGGTTTAACCATTTTTGAGATCCTTGCTATGAACCAAGATTTTTTTATTTCGGCAGAAGTCTCTGCAAACAATTAGTACTATATTTTGAACAGTAGTTAAGTTTTCGTAATTTTCGCAATAGAGCCTTATAAACACAAGCGCCTTAACGAAGGCTGTACATGGTTTCCCGGAGAAATAATCCCTAGTACTATTAAATTACTTAAAGGATATTCAGAACGAATAATGGCAGTAGTTGAATGATTTCAAAGTATTGAATTCCATAATATAAAAAATATCTCCTGGGGGTGAGTCGAACACCCGATCTCCAGATAACAATTTCACATTACAGTCTGGCGCCTTAAACCAACTTGGCTACCGGGAGTCTATACTTGATGACAAAGAATAACCAATACCGGTGTAAAACCAAGACGTGTATAGTTGCTGACACTAAACTATATCCGCTGTAGGTAAGGGGGACGATATTTATGCAGCCTATAAAATAAGTTCAAAGAATAGTTAAGGGATTTTATATGGCACTTTGGAGACAATTGATACTACATTTGTCTTGCTTGTTCTGGCTATATATGCAGCCTTTATAAGCACAACCGATAGACAGTGAAGACCGGGTGTTAATTTTTTTTCTGGAAAAGGGGAAAATTTTCACGATCGAAATCCTTCCAACAAGTAGCTATAAAGTACACTTCTTTTAATAGTAGGCGATTTATCGAAGGTTATATCGTTTGAGAAACTTTTATTCTCTTCTATATACCTCCTATTCTTAATCTGGTTTTTACGGAAAACTGCATTATACCTACTTTGAAAATACGTTTTTTAAATCCCATTAGTGTCGAAACGGAGAATGGCATTTCCTATAAAGTCTAAGAACCAAATCGACGGGGCCCCAACACCTCAAAACACTCCGGCTAGTGTATTGAAAGAGTCATATTTGAAGAATGGTAACCCAGTGGTAGATTCTCCACAGAGTTGTCGTGTCCCTCAGACCATTAATGAAGAAGATATCAATGCTGCTTTGGCGAAGAACCCTCAACTTTTGGCAACAATGCAGGGTAAATTGGGAGCTTTATTGGGCCAGGATTCCGGCTACATCTCCTCGTTACCTAGGAAAGTCAAAGACCGCATTCATGCTCTAAAAAAGCTACAACAGGACCTCTTCCAGCTTGAAAAAGACTTCCAGATGGAAATGTTTGAGTTGGAACATAAGTATTTGAAAAAGTACGCTCCTTTGCATGAATATCGTGCAGAACTAATTAAGGGTGACAAAGAGCCTACTGTTGCCGAAATCGAGGCAGGTAAAAGGCTAGACGAGGAAAATGATACAGAAAATATCGAAGAGGCGGATGAGGCCGACGAAACCGCTGACGAGAACGATGATACAAAGGGCATCCCTTCTTTTTGGTTGACGGCATTAGAGAATCTTCCAATGGTGTCACAGACGATAACAGACAGGGACGCAGAAGTCCTAGATTGTCTCATCAATGTCTGGATGGAATACTTGACGCAGGGAAAACCAGGCTTCAAGCTGTTTTTCGAATTTAAAGAAAATCCTTTCTTCACTAACAAGACTCTAGTCAAAACCTACTACTACCAGCCAGAGCTAGGATACTCCGGGGATTTCATCTATGACCACGCCGAAGGAACTCCTATCGACTGGACTTCAAACGAAGCGAATGTCACTGTACAACTTGAGAAGCACAAGCAGCGCAACAAAACGACCAAGCAGGTGCGTACTATCGAAAAGATAACCCCAGTAGAGTCATTCTTCAACTTCTTTGACCCTCCAACCGTCCCTGACGCAGATGAAAAGTCCGATGACCACGACGAGGAAGTTGTCCTAGAATTAGAGTCGAGATTAGCTTTAGACTACGCTATAGGAGAGGAGATCAAAGACAAACTAATCCCTAGGGCTGTTGATTGGTTTACCGGAATCGCCAGAGAATTTGACTACGACGACGAGGCCGAGGATGACTATAAGTCGTACGATGAAGACGAAGACGAAGAAGACGAAGAAGATGACGAAGACGATGGTCAGGAACATAACACCACCAGTGAAAACATAGCCGAAGAATCAGAAGAAGATGACTTTGCTAATGTTGCCAAAAAGGAACAGCCCCCAGAATGCAAGCAGACTTAGCGGAAACAGACGGGTCATTCTCCCGCTTTTTTAGAACTTTTATATAATCTATATTTACTGTTTTTCTATTTTCCGTAATCAACAATTCACATCAACATAAAATCCGTAGGGTGCAATACGTTCCTTATACTACACAATCTGTTGAATCACCGCAGTTAGACAATGTAGACGCAGGTACCTTTTACAATTTATGGTCTTAGACGGCATAATTCCTTTGTAATATAATCCATGTGCCAAGTCCTGATAACGTAATCCAATCAGGGTGGCGGCACAAACGGCTGTAGAAAGCAAGATTCCGCCATTTGATACACAAAATAGAGGTTTGGCGAAAGAAAATCCCGATCAACCTTATAAAAGCCGCCAACCTTGGCATGTGAGAACTTAACCCCTTCTTGTACTAGTTTCGGAAATTTGTTTATTGCCTTTAGTATAAACCCCTATCACTAAGACTTCGTGCGAGAAAGAATTATTTTGTGACTTTAAATACCAAGGTAACCATCTGCATTTGTGCGTTCAGCGCGTAAAGTTTAAGCTCCATTATTATAATTTAAGGTGTTAAGCTTATAGGTAAAGAATAAGATCTTTGTTATAAAGTAAGGATGGGACAAGAAGCTCAGAAGTTCAATGTGTGCACAGCAAAACAGCCAGGGGCAGCAGAGCTTTTCCCTCAGTCTGCTACTTTGGCTCATCTCAAAGGGTATCGTCGGTTATTAGAATGGGCTAGCGTTGTATTGTCATCGTCGGTTGTTTCATATGCGGTTGTTTTACTTATTGCTTTGTTAGGGCTAACAAAGCAATACTTGGTGGATGCCCCTACAGCTCCTACAGTTTCTAAGGAGGGCTACCATTACTTCCTTATTTTCCTAAGAAAGCTAGACCGCTTGGTTGATAGGTTAGTTTTGAGAGATGGCGTTGATGCGTTTTTTGAGCAGATGGCGGTCCACAACCACACGCTAGGGGTATGGACTGTGTACTTCCTGTTAGACTTCTTGGCAAATGCCTCTAACTATGTACTAAGGACCGCGTTGTCTATGCCAGAGACACAGGAGAGTATACATGAAAACGGGAACAGTGTTGACTCGCATAGTATTTCGGGCGGCAATGTTGCGAGCAGCCTAACAAGTGCGACACAAAGCATGCAGACTGCAAGAACAACAGATTCTAACGAGGGCTCTGTGAAACTAAGCCTCATTGGCAATGAGCTTCCTCACGTGCGCGAATTAACAGACACAACGATCGCTCTCCGCAAGGATATCTCCGAAAAATACATCGCTCCTACGAAGTCCATACTCGAGTCTTATCTAGAGCCTACTAAGAACAGAATTGAAGCCCAGTACTTCCAACCCATAAACGAAAAGCTCGGTCTTTCTCCCCCAGCGGCCGAAAATCACCAAAACGGCAACTCAGTCTCTAAGAATCAGGAAGAAATTTTACCGGTCAGTAACGGATTAGCTAAGTCTGTTGCAACAACGACGCTGGCTGACGTAGGCAGCACGGTTGCCCAGAATATCAAGCCCTCTACCAACAATGATGGTATTCAGTCCCTAGGCGACATGACTACTATCGCCGAAAGGCCCATTCAAGGGGGGAATGAAAATGAAGAAATTGCTGCCGCTTAAAGTATTGTACCAGGGAAGGAACTATGACATTATACAATCCTTCCCTCAAAACGAAATCCGGAATCGCTCTGTGCTGGCTGATTAGAATACCACCGCGGGGCAGCATATACATATATGCATGTAGAAATAACACAATCGATACATATGCTTTTTTAATAATTTTAATTTACAATATGGATTGGTTCTTTGTATACCAGTGCCTTAGACACCGCCACGGCGCGAAGACAATAGTTAAATCACCTGAAGTAAGACCTAACACTATTTACCCTAACAGACGCATTCTTGTATATACCCCGAGATAACCAGCTACTGATAGTATATACTATATGCATCTTATTATATGTACATCTGAGCGTCCCGTGAAAATATAAAGTACAACTGATTCTCTTATGATTTCCAACACAATGCGAAAATAACAACAATGACGACCTTAAATCCGTCCTCTACTATGTTTCCAATACGTTTCCAGTTCTGCCGCTGACATTCTCCTCATAATTGTAATTTTCTTCTTTCTGCCGGGTTACATATCCCCGTTGCTAGTTTGTTTCTCAGGAAATTCTAAAACCATTCCGACCAGATTCAAATTTCCCAAGTTTGTAATCAACCAAATAGGCTCATATCGCGTCCATGGTGATAACCGATTAGTTAGCGTGCACCATTAAATATTATTTAATCAACTAACCCACTCACCAATAATTAATAATAAACTTTAGCAACTATCGTATTAATAGATAAGTCTAATACAATGTAATTTGATCTATTTTAATATCTGACCAAAAGATACCGTAAAGGGGCTAAAAGTGACAGAAGTGACAGTAAGATAGCTGTCGTCTTTAGGTACCGGAAATAATCAGTTTTCGATTAATAGTGGTCTTTACGGTATTCGTAGATATACTGGTAATTACTTGGCATTTTGTTAACTGCTCATACATAATTATACGTTAAACAAAAAAGTTTAGCGTTATCTTAGTAAAGATCAAAGAGCACTTAGTCATAAAACTAAAACTCGTGAACGATAGACGCCCTATACGTGTTTATTTCAAAGTCTGTTTGTTCAAATAATTTAGATGTTATGAAAATGTTGTCACAATTGTATAGCGTCTTAACTACACAACCAGTGATACCAACGCAACAACCATATTTCCAAGTTATAAATAGAAGATAAGGCTCATTTCTAAGCTTTAAAAGGGAAACGCAGACGACCTATATAATGTCGTGGTCAAATAATCAGAGTAATACGTTTCATGGTATGTTAGTTTACCGATGGGCGCTTTTGTCCCCCTGATGTCTTCTCTCGCTCTTCTGCTGTCGGCAACATGAAGCCGTAGAATAGTGGTAATGAACACAAGTTTAGCTGCTGGTCTTGTTTTTCATTTTGGAATTGCGAGCGTGGATGCTCGAGGGAGGTGGGACTTAGTGCTGGATCTGGAATACTGAACATTCTTACTAACTTATAGTTACTAAATTAGAACGCAGAAATAAATTATCCACTTGGGTCAAGAAGATTATCCAGCCGAACAAGGAGCACAAGTCGAGTAGTGTGTCAGCGCCAGCTCCAACTAACGGAACTTTAGCTGTAACTTCGGTTTCTACTGCGGAGTCATCGCCTGCCGGTACCGCTGCCGCTGATAGGTCATCAGCCACTCTACGTGCTCATGGAACTCATAAGACCCAAAGGTCGAAGACACGCCAGGTTCCCGAAGAAGAGGTACGACATCCAGTCCCACCGTGCACATTACGACAGTATATTGTACAGAAACCTGCTTTACTTGGCACTTTCGAAGCTCTGGGTAGCAAGGGTTCCCAAAGTACCACTTTTACTAATACATACCCTTCAAGCATTACCAGTAAGCGTAACTCCCATACTATATCTAACCACAGCCAGCCACAAGGTAGCTACTCACAAAACAAAGTTGAATTCGAGCATGCAAATGACAATGCCAGCACTGTACCACTAGTCTCGGTCTGTTCATCTTCAATGAAGTCTACAACTTTCTCAGATGTACATTCAGCACAATCTACTAGGGCTACGGTTTTTTCAAATAAGACTTTTGATACCAATTCCAGTACTGTAGGAATACCTCCTGCTAGCATCGTAGACCGTGGAAGGCAGGCTATGGAAGCGCCCAGTGTTTTAAGTGTCGGATCTTCACACACTACTGCTCAACCACCGCCTGTAAGAAACGCTAGTCTAAGGGCGAATAGCATCAATAATTCAATGAGTCACGCAAGTATCTCAACAATCATGGACTATTGAATACATAGGTATAGTCCGTTTTTAACGAAGTACCTGGAAAATAGCCATCGTCTATGTGACGGCAATTATAAAAGGACAGAAAAGGGTAACACACATTTGAAAGTTCTAGTTACAAAGTGAATTCACATGCCGTTAGTTTAAGATAGGATGGATAGCACTTACATCAAACGCTGAAGTTTCTTGTAACTTTGCTCTAGTTTTTAATATCCATACTAATCTAGCAACTGACAAGTAGCACGTGGGATTTAGTTCAATTTTTTTGCATATGAAAAGTAAGCGATGATGAAGCTTCCTATTCAAAATGGTTTCAGATATATAGCAACAACTGTTGTTCGTGAACTATAACCGGTTACAGAAGCTAAATCTCGATCTAGAATGGGGATTCCACAAATAGATCCTAACTTATCAAATCCTATTGATGAAGATGCTCCTCCAACAATCTATGGATCTCATTTAAAACCCGAACTAGCTACTGCAGCTTTGAACCTACCTATCGATTTTATAAAGCAAAAAGAATCGTTGGCAAATCACTATTTGGCTACTCACCATGTTACCATAAGTGCTGTTTTGATTGCAGCTTCGGTATACGTAGGCAAAAACTATGTTTTTACAACAAGAAGTACCAACTCTGTGGCGGAGTATTTGTCTTTCTTCCTGTCAAATAATAAAAAGGAGATAATCACTACAGTTATTGTTTTGTGTATTAGTGCGTCTCTTTTGATAACATCGTTAAGCAGATTAACCGGTGTAGTTTTCAAGCCAAAAATTGATTCGATAGTGAACAGTAGGGGTATAACCCTGTTTGGTCTGGACTTGAAACAGCTTGCAAATGGTGACAGTAAGTCAGTAAATGATAAGAAAGTGGATGACACTTATGTCGTTGTTTACAGGGAAACTCCTATTGCGTTGGTATCTATTGCTGAAAACATGCAGTTGTCTACCAAGGAGTCTCTGGTAATGGGAATTACAACAATCGGATGTCGCCAAGTCTACCAGAGAAGTGGTATAATCGAAGATTTACTTGATTGGGCCTTGCTAAGGACAAAGGATATTCAGCAGCAGTCTGGAAAGTACAAGCCTGGTCAGTCTATGAAACTATTAATTGAAGTGTACTCCTTTGACAAGTTCATGAAGAAAACCTTAAAGAAAAAGGGTTTCAATATGCTGGAGAGCTTTAGTATGCCAGAAAGCAAAATTCTAGGGGGACTGTTTAGGGTTAGAAGAGAACTATGGGGAATTAAATTCCATTTTGAATCTAAGAAAGAATGAATTATAAATAATGCAGTATATAAAGTTTTAATGTATATTTTTGCGTATTTCAACCATAATCCTTCCCTGTGCTTCAGTTCCTTTCTGGCCTGGGCTCCAGTGAAATGCTGACTTTCTCCCAGTTAAGTAATAAAGAAGAATATATTAACAAAGAGATACAAAGTAAATAATGAATTAACCAAGCAACCCCATATTGAGGTCACGATCACTGGATTTTCTTTTAATAATTCCCTTCTTTCGCAAAACTGCCTTAAGGTATTTAGTCATTAGGTACACTCCCACTGCCAAGATGCACCAAATAAGAGATGTCTTTAAAAATGCACCAATCTTAGCACCAATCGAAGGTTCGATATACTCAACACCAATAAATGACTCATCTGCAAGAGCAGATTTAATTTCAGCCCACTTAGCGTAGTCGTCCTCCTCCATTTTGATATGCTCACCTAGTTCCCAATTCAAAAACCTGGTTATTTCCTTTGCGTAACTGAAAGAGTTCTCTAATTGACGGTCATTTTCGCCTTTCACCCACTGATATTCTGATGTATCCACGTTATGTAACTTCACATTCTGACTGTGTTCCCCATTAAGTGCTCCTACACCAATGTAGCGCTGCCCGTTACGAGCATTCTTCGGAAGTTTAAGATTCTTTTCCTGTCTGAAAATCTCTTTCCACCGATCTTTGGCTCCATAGTCAATATCAACCTTCAAGTACCCTATACATTCCAAGTATATTATACGTATTCGGTGTCTGATCTCTTCGGTTGGCATTGGGGCTGTTATCAAATTCTTAGAAGTCGACCTCTCACCATCGCTAGCCAAATCGTAATACTGCTCTCTCACATTGTCATTAAGGAAAAGCTTAAGGTTCGGCGGCTGCGCCCTCGAACCAGGATCGTCTTTGAAAGTATCTATTACAATCGCAAGTCCTGGCATATTACGTGGAAACCCCATTAAATCATGATTTTCGATTTCTAATGCAGTACTCAGTTGGAACTGCTGTCTAGCATACCCAGAATGCAAACGCTTCGTCATATACTCGTGATGGGAAGTTACAAGGATAACCATACCCGCCCCGCGGGCTTTCTCTGTACCTGTAGCATCCAAACTGAAGTCAACAACCACCTCAAAATTGTCAATAACATTGTCTCCCATACCATTCGAAAGCAATACGCCCCATCGATTCTTTTCTCCACCACTAGTAAGCCTGATTTCGTCCCAATTCTTGATGACCGTAGAACCCTTTACATGCCAATACTTATTCACCTTATCTAAGTATGGTGGAGATAAAGATGCATCTTTATTATGAAACCGATTTACTAATAGCGGATTCTGTACGTTTAGAGTTTTCGACGATTGCCTAACAGATCCGGTAGGTCGTCTTGTTGCAGTCAGAGAGGGACTGGATCCATCCAAGGAAGGATAGTACATGTGAAATAGTATGAAAGTGCCCAGCACCACTAGGGAAATGATCCAAGATTCATAATTTCTCCTTCTAACCATATTTTAATCTTGTATCTAGTTCTTACAGTGCCATATATCTCTTCAACAGATATACGCAAAAATACGAATGGAACTGATGTGATTCCTATTACCCCCTCAGCACCTGCTCGCAAGTACTAATAGAACCTGAACTTATTGTGCCCTGGTAGTCGTAAGATTTAAAAAGGAAAAGTCGAGTATTTTTCCTTTGAAACAGACTAAGTCAATATTGAACTTGTGGATGATATGCCATATACCGAACACAAACACATTGGAACTTCTTAAAAACTACTCTGACAGTTACAATCCAGTGATTAACTTTATGTAGACTACCTACAGCTCAATTTCATTGACGGAATAAGGGTACCTACCAGCTTTTGGGTAAAAGCCTTTTAGTTATGTCTGGATCCCAGAATTTAAGGGTCCACCTTCCTCATTTAGAAACACCATAAAGGTCTCGAAACGGAGAATTCGAACAAGAATTCGAAACATATTATTAAGAGGAATATCCAAACAGCGGTCTTACAACTGCCTCGTGTGGTCATAACGACCAAAGGGGTGGACGCTTACTTAATAAAGACATGTCTGGGTATTCTGCTATGTAAAAATGGAGCCACTCCACATTCGCCAAGAAATGAGTATTTCGTAGAACTTAAAACTTTTACAGAGAGATATTTCAAAGCTAAAAGCAATGGCAAAAGCTCCCACCCCTCGTTGTATCTTAATTCGTCATGGTCAGACTGAATGGTCAAAGTCAGGCCAGTATACTGGATTAACCGACTTACCATTAACTGACTATGGTGTAAAACAAATGAGAAAGACTGGATCAGCCATCTTTCAAAACAACTACATAGTGCCAGAGCATATTACATATGTCTTCACTTCTCCTCGTACGCGCGCTCGTCAAACGGTTGACCTTGTTTTAGAGTCTTTGAGTGAGAATCAAAGAAAGAACATTAGAATAGTTGTCGACGAAGACTTGAGGGAATGGGAGTACGGTGACTATGAAGGTCTTCTAACCCATGAAATTATTGCTTTACGTAAGAGTCGTGGTCTTGACCAAGATAGACCTTGGAATATCTGGAGAGATGGTTGTGAGAACGGAGAGACAAGCGAACAATTTGGCCTTCGTCTTTCTCGAGCAATATCGCGGATCCAGCATTTACACAGAATTCACCAAAAGGAGGGAAGACCTAGTGATATTCTTGTATTTGCGCACGGACACGCTTTAAGGTACTTTGCGGGCCTCTGGATGAAACTCGGTGTTACGGCAGATGTTCCCCCAGGTGCTAACGATATTCACACATGGGACGATGATACCGTACCTGCAACGAAACTCACCCAGTATTCTTTATTGCAAGACAACCCTAACTTTCTCTTGGATGCAGGCGGTATTGGGGTTTTGTCATATTCGCACCATAACATCGACGAGCCTGCCTTAGCTTTGGCAGGCGCCTTTGTTTGTGATGTTGAGGAGGAATCGCAACACGATGGAGTATAGACAACTTGTGAAAAGGCTGAACTATCCACATAGATAATCTATAAATAAAATCTATAAACAAAATCAAAATCAACAATCAAATCAGCAATCAAAAATAACTTGTATTAAATCTCATGTTAGCGCCCGCGCCAACGTAATTCATACTAATGCTATATACTTTAGAAAAAACCTTCGATAGCTAACAACGGCTAAAATATGTTTATGAACGCTGAGGGGTGGTTACGATCTTTACGACGTGAACCCTACGGGGCTTCTCGCTGGCTTTCCCAAATAAAGGGAAAGCAAATGCGCCTGTGGCCATCAAGAGACAAGTCGCAATGCAAGCTGGTTTCATGATGTATCAATAAGCGCTTTATGTAAAGTTCGTAGCAGCTGATGTCTGCCCATCCATCTCGCTAGATAGCCTTGGGATTCGAATTTTAGGTCTATATATACTAAATTTCGCTTTTTAAATTTGGTAATCTAGTATTCTTATATTGTATGTAAGCTATTTCAAACTCACAATAGTTCACTGACTTCAGTAAATCTTACACCAGCACAATAGACTATGACAGAAGCATAACTTCACCAAATTACCTAATATTACCTAATGTAACTATAACTCTATAGTAACCTCATTATCAACAACTATGTTACCGCTTACCTCAGCCAGCCAACCTTTACTACGTAAGCGCCCTTTAAACAGAGCGGACTTTTCCCGAGGAACTACATCTCGAAGCTACAAAAAACCGTAAATTAACATTGCATCTTAAATTAGTAATTTTAAACCTATGAAAGTCTTTACGATCACATGGTACGTTAAAGACTATCATTAGCGCGTCTTACCTGTTAACTGATTAGCCTTGATAATCTACATAGTGGTCGTTATCATTTAAGAGATTAGATCTTATAAATTACATTCTACTTATAACTTAGAATATTTCCCTGGTAAAATTAATAATTTGTTTGGGCTTACCTTTAATCGTGTAACCATCGAAACGTTAAAGGTAACTGAAGTTCAAAAACTAAACGAAGTTGAAAGCTTCTAGAGGCTTTAAATCCTATTTAGACTATCTGAGGTGCTTCCTGAGTATTTAGGGCAACATCACACACTTTATCTGGTATTCCCAGGTTATTTTTTTTTAAATTTTGAATGACAACAAGTGTTTTATATTATGGTATACCTCTTGTAATATTATGCAGTGGGGTTCAATCGTTTGCTTTAGTGCTTCAAAGAAAAGCTGCTAATAATTTAGCACAACTGACCCATCTCTATTTACCTGATGAAGCTAATGATACAGAAAGAGGCCAGTATTCCATGTATCGAGATAGCACATGGCAACTAGGGTTTGCATTATTTTTGGTTTCCAGTCTTGCAGGAAGTACAATCCAGTTGGCAGCTCTACCACTAGTTTTAGTAGCTCCTTTGCAATCGTCAGGCTTAATATTCAACAGCTGGTTTTCAAGTTGGCTGCTGGCAGAGCCAATGACACGTGAAATGGTCACAAGAACAATTCTCATATGTATAGGAGGCGCACTTCTTGGCACTGTTGGAGTGGGCGTTGACTCACTCTCGGATGTACCTTCGGTTCGCCGTGATTATAAACATCTGGTACTACTTGCTGGAGACAATATGTTTATTTGCTACTTCTTATTGACAAATATCTTGGCGCTGGCAGTTATAGTGTCAGTCTTTTTCATGAGATCTAGACATCTGCGATCAAAATACGAAGTAGATATTGAGAGAGCACAACTAATAACTCCAAGAAAAGGGCCACGGAATAGTGTTTTTGGACTTTGTATTGCATTTGCTAGTGGAGTTTGGTCTGCACATTGCTTACTGTCCGCGAAGTGCATTACAGACATTATTTTAATGGGAACAGAAGACGATACAGATATAAAAGTAATTGCACTGCAGGTGGCTCCAATTGCAACAGTTTGTTGCGTCTTTGCAGTTTCCCAACTATATCTACTAAACCTGTCTCTACGCTATATGTCAACTTCGATTGTTTGTCCCTTTGTGTTTTCGATATACAACGCGGTCACCATCTTGAATGGGATAATTTTCTACAAGGTACAGAAACACGTTTCCATGTGGTTTATAGTTTGCGCTATTATTGGGATTATTGTACTAAACCTAGGAATATATGGTCTGCCAATATGGAATGATGAGGATAAGAAGATAACACATGGAGAAAATACGAGCTACACTGCTGGGAACACCTGCGATACATTAACTTATAGTTCAACGAAATACAACACAACATCACTATCGTGGGGGCAAAGCACGGTTAGAGAACCCACTGGAGGTAAAGGCGTCACTGGATTGGATGAGTAGTATGCTTTCTTTTTATTGACTTCACATGGGAACGCAACATCAGGAATTGATATAGATACAAATTAACGCAATTAATAATATAATAGCAAACGGCAGTAATCTCAACACTTAATTACAATATATAAGAGAAATGATATAATATAGTACGCGTGACGCGTATAATACGGGCTTTTTATTTTTTTTGACGGCATCGCATGTTAGAAAATTCCAAAAAGTCACTTCATAGATGCTTCGTACTACAACTGCTAACTAAAATAGTATCATTCTATAAACTAAGCTTTATTTTGATTGAGGAAGGTACTTATTATCGTTATAAAGTAAACTAGTTTCCAAGACGCTATTATTTTTACGTCACAATGTCCATCGTTAGTCTATTAGGGGTAAATGTACTCAATAACCCTGCAAAGTTTACAGATCCATACGAATTTGAAATCACATTTGAATGCTTAGAACCACTTAAAAGTGATCTTGAATGGAAATTGACTTATGTCGGTTCCTCTCGTTCTCTTGAACACGATCAAGAGTTGGACTCTATACTTGTAGGCCCGGTCCCGGTAGGAGTCAATAAGTTTCTCTTCACAGCCGACCCTCCATCTCCAGAACTAATTCCAGCTAGTGAGTTGGTAAGTGTGACAGTCATTCTACTGTCTTGTGCTTACGACGGAAGAGAGTTTGTTAGAGTTGGGTACTACGTGAACAATGAATATGATACAGAAGAGCTGAGAAATGATCCACCCCAAAAGGTGCAAGTTGACCATGTTGTGAGGAATATTCTAGCAGAGAAACCTAGGGTAACCAGATTCAACATTGTATGGGATAACGAGCAAGAAGACCAGTACCCGCCAGAACAGCCTGGTGTGGATGAAGAAGAGATCGATGAAGAAGACAACGACGACGAAGAAGACGACGAAGAAGGCGAAGAAGACTCCTACGAGGAAGACGAAGAAGAAGAAGGGGAAGAAGACGGCGAAGAACCCAGCGCTAAGAAGAGAAAAGTACAGGATGACGGAGAGGAGGAGGAGGACGAAGCTGATGAAATAGATCTTGAAGCTGAAGAAGAAGATGAAGAAGAGGAAGCCGAGGAAGAAGAAGACGATGAAGAAGCCGAGGAAGTAAATGAAGAAGAAGATGAAGAAGAAGAGTCCGCGGTAGCTACTGGAAAAGAGCACGGTACCGAAACGGTTCCAACCCCTCAAGACACTACGGAAGCGAAATAGAACAAGATTAGTGCCAGTCAATTAATCTATCTTTCTATATTCAGTAAAAAACTGTATTATAAACCATATATATTTTGTCCATTTAAACACAGTCAAGCCATAGTTCATTAATGATTTGAAAAAGAAGAGTGATAATGCGATTGTTCACTTCTAGTGCCTCAAATCGTCTCATCATTCTGTCTGGATGCCAACGTATACGTTGGTCTCGTAGCAGTACTTTCAATGGTACACCCAATATTTCGCTACTTTCTAAGTAAAAATCACGTATAGCAGCAGTAGTAATAGCTTCAATATTGACGTCAGTTAATAGAGGCGCATTTCTAATAGGAACCCTAATTTTACTGTTATTATCCCAATATTTCTTCAGACCATGCCCAAATTGTCCAGATAACCTATTTTTATCAGACTTCGTGTTGTAAAGATTAGCATTGATTCTTACCCCGATATTGACAGCAGACAGCCCCTCTGCCTCATTTAGTCTATCATATTCATCTTCGGTAACAAGAAAATTATACCCATTTACGTTTCCATACGGTTTAAGCTTCAGTGACCTGAAGGTTGTTTCCTTTATCACTGGCGTAGCTGTATTAGAAGCTGTCTTAGGAAAGCAGACTTTTTGCACCCTACTAAAATCGAATTTTTTAACCCTGATCTTGTTATTCGTCTTGGAATTGCTTTCGGTAGAAACTGATCCAGTATGTGATACCTCATCGTTGGAAAGACGACCATCGCAGGATTTTGACTGCTTGCGTCGAAACAAGGGTCTCACATATGTAATAGATTCCTCACAGCTACTATCACTAAGATAATCATCCTCCTTAGGCATTCAAAAGCTCCCTTAGTAAATATGCCTAACGACTTACACGTTGTCTAGCTACGACTCCTGTAGCTAAAATATCAACATTGTAAAATTCATATGTAGCACGTGACCAAATATCACTAACCTAACAGACTTTGAATGAATGATCAATGGACGTTACAATGATCGCTTGAGCTATAGCAATGTAGCAGTTAGATACAAAAAAACTAAAAATATTGTTAGCATTCTCGCGAAGAGCTTACTACCTAATGTGGAACTAAAACAAACAAAAAAATTGGACGAGACCGGAATCGAACCGATGACCTCTCCCATGCTAAGGGAGCGCGCTACCAACTACGCCACACGCCCAAGTAATTGATATATACTATTTAACGTAAAGAGCAATATGACCCACAGGGACGTGCACAGAAACCCAAACACTGCATGTTGTTTTCTTTTGTGTAAGATCGCGAAAATCTGAGGGATGTTGATTTCGAATATAAACAACCTATTATTATTGTCTAGAAATACCACAGTTCATGATATAGAACTGAGTTAATACCCAATCACAGCAGCTTGTACATTAATATTTTCTCATTAAAGATACTCATTATATCTGGTCGTTGCAGACATCTATTGAAGCTTAGTGGGCATGAAGGAAGCTTTTTCAACTAATCATTATCTTCGAAATCGACCTTTAAGCAGCTATAATAGTAGCACTACAAATGGGTTTTTACGCAGATCGCATTCTCAGATTGAGGACTCGGATGATGAAAAGTCTTTAGGCCCTCCAAAGTTAAGTAATTTTGGTTCAGCGTTGCTAACTGACAAGGAGAACGAAACCCCAACATATTCACATAGAGGAGGTGCCTCATCTCAAACCACGCATACTAAACCCGCAACGCTAACCTCAACGGTACACACAGAGGATGGCTCTAATTCAACGTTGTTCACTTCGGTATCTAGGAATCAACAAAGTATGACAACAATGCTCCCCGATCATGCCATTCATACAGAGGATGGGTTAAACTCACACAGATACCAGCTTATACAGCAGTCATTAAAGGATGAGGTTACTTCCAGACAGGCTACAAGGAGGATTAGGAGGTTTATAAACTCTCGTTTCTCTACGTTGGGTCCCGCTAAGCGAAATAGTACCTCTACTACGAATTTAGACATGTCTTCGAACGTAAGCCATGATGATTCGAGAGATATTTCTCAACAGGATCCCAACGCTTCATCTTCTTCGAATAATAATAGTGGTATTTTACAGAACCATGATTACAATGTTTTTCTTGATATGGAGACTGACTCGAAACTATCTAAAAAGGAACACGACGCAAGTAGTCGATCGCCTCTCGTTGCCGGGAACGCAAGTGTCACTGGAATTGACTATGGCAACGTATCTTTTGGTGACTTAAATCCATATCAATACTTAAAGACACATAATCTTCCAACCAGCGAACTTCCAAATATATCACGAATATATTTTGAAATGCAAAAGAGAGAAAATAGAAGAGCAGCTGTGAGGAAAAATATATTCACACATAGCAGCGCTATAAAGGACAGTGGCGATGCCATCAGCAGTTACAGTAATAATAACAATAATGAGAGTAATCACAACAACAACAACAATAATAGTGGTAATAAGGCTGCACTAAATATGGCACCAAAGAAGGATCGCCAGCCTCGAAGGAAGCCCAGTGACGCGTCAGTGAGCTCATTTTCCAAAATTCAATCCTCTCCAATGACTGGGCTATCCAATTACGCTCAGGTACAAAGACAACAAACTACGCAGAAGAACTCTATTCAATCAGAAGACATACCGCCAGGAAATCCTATCAAAAAGCGAGAAGCTCTGAACAACCTGGACGTGAATGCTAACCCTCAGCGCTCCGCATTTATTAAGAAACATAAACGTGATAGTAGTCATGTAAATTATGGCAGAGACTCAGAAATACCTATTGTCAAAAAAGTCGAAATAGTGGAGCCTTTGAGGGCTCCTGTGACTGAAGTAGTTCCTTTGAAACCATCTCAATCAAATGAAGGGTACCAGCACCCTCAAAGGAGGCGACAAGTCATCCAGGTTAATGGTTCGGAATATGAAAAAATAGAATTACTCGGACGAGGTGGTTCTTCTAAAGTTTACAAGGTTCGTAGTACGGGAAATAAGGTATATGCCTTGAAACGGGTATCTTTTGATGAGTTTGATGACTCCAGCGTTGATGGATTTAAAGGTGAAATTGAATTGTTGAAGAAATTAGAGAACCAAACCCGTGTAGTAAAACTAATAGATCACGAAATGGATCATGGAGTCTTGTACGTAGTCATGGAATGCGGCGATAATGACCTTTCTCAGGTGCTCGCGCAGAGAGCAAATATGCCTTTGGATATTGAGTTTGTGCGCTACCACGCACAGGAGATGTTAAAATGTGTTAAGGTAGTCCATGAAGCAGGAATTGTCCATTCAGACTTGAAACCTGCAAACTTTGTATTTGTGAAGGGTATCTTAAAAATTATAGATTTTGGCATTGCAAACGCAGTTCCTGACCATACAGTCAATATTTACCGTGATACTCAGATTGGTACGCCAAACTATATGGCACCAGAAGCTCTAGTAGCAATGAATTACGCAACCGACCAGGTATCGTCCCAAGAGGATATTCATAGAAACAGATGGAAAGTCGGGAAGCCATCTGATATTTGGTCTTGTGGTTGCATAATATATCAGATGATATATGGGAGGCCTCCATATGGTGGATTCCAGGGCCAGAATCGACTATTGGCAATCATGAACCCGGAGGTAAAGATAGTCTACCCCGAAAGGACCTCATCGGGTGAGGTGGTACCACGCACCGCGCTGGACACTATAAAAGCGTGTTTAGAAAGAACTCCTGATAAGAGATGGACCGTAAATGAACTTCTCAATGGTTCTTTTATTAAACCAGTTTCGGTAACGCATTTCTTCATCCGTGATTTAATAAAGAATGCCGTTAAGTACGGCTCAGATCAAAGCTATGTTTCCAAAGAAAAGGTGGAAAACTTGGCGGATGATGTTTGGAACAGATTAAATGATTTTAGGTTATAGTTGCATATATTGAACAATAGAATATTGTATCATTATATATATATATATATATATATATACACACATATATATTAAATACTCAGGTTTTAATTCTTTACATGTATACAATGTTCCAGCCCATCCTCTTCAAGAAGTATGCAGAGCGTTCCATATCCTTTAACTTTTATTTAATGTTGGGTAGCATTTCTAAGTTATTTTTGTAACTGTAATAGTACGCAGTAAGTAGTCTCTTACCGTTGTATCGCGCAAAAATGCAAAATTGCTGTATATGTACTTGCATTCGTATATAATTTACCTTGCCCCAAATTTGGACATTGCTGCTGGACCAGATTCTTCCCATTCTCTTTTAGTTAGCCACATATGGTCTTTATCCGCCATTATATTTGCTAAAACAGCACCACCAGTAAACACCATGTGCCTTCTTCTTGGAGGATCTTCAATCCTAACTTTAAATTTGTCTAAACGTGTTGGATCACCCTTCAAAATTCTGGTAAACCATAACTGTTTTAATTCTTTCTCTAACCGAGAAGGTAACCCAGGATACATAGATGAACCACCAGACAAAACAATAGCCTTGTACAACGTCGTCACAATATCAACATCAGCAGATTGGATAGTTTTAAACAAAAGTTCACCAATGCCTGGCTGTTCCACATCAACTAAATCAGGTTGGAATAGGCATTCTGGGGCTTCAAATCTTTCTGAGCCAACCTTAATGACTCGACCATCAGGTAACTCATATTGCTGGACCAAAGTGGTTGTTTCGCGTGCCAATTTCGTGTCCAAGTCTAAATCATACGAAACGTAGCAAAGCTTCTCTTTAATTTGTCTCACAGTTTCAAAATCGGCTGTCTTGTTGAAGTTATATCCACGACGAGAGAGTAAGTCAATCAGGTACCGAGTAACATCTCTACCAGCAACATCCAATCTCCTCGTTAAATGGGTCAAAACGACAGATTCATAAACAGGCACAATATGTGTAACACCATCACCAGTGTCCACAACAACCCCTGACGATAACCCCTGAGCATACAATGCCAAAACTGCCTGGATCGCAACATAAACCCCACCAAAATCGTACTTTTCAAGCATTACTTCACACATCTTCTCTCTATTTTTTAACGGATTCAATGGAGGCTCCGTCAATAAAACTTTACCACCTGAGGTGGATGGTATCTTCATCCTCTCGTAAAATGCATAGTCCCATAGGTGTTCCATATCAGCCCAATTTGTGATTATACCGTTCTCCATGGGATACGAGATTTGCAAATAAGGACGCACTTCACTGGCCTCATCACCAATCATTATATCTTTCAAGGGAATATTAATATTAGCTTGCTCCTCTGCCCTCAAGATCGGCCTACCCACGATTGATGGGAATGTATAGTCAGGGAAGTTTTCACCTGCACGACCTATTTTGACAAAACCAGTGCCCTGATCTAAAACAATTGGTTTGTAAGGATCCATTGTGGACTAATATCGATGCTATTGATGTGATAAAGCCTCAAATCGAGCGTATCGTATGGGTTATTGACTAAGGTAGTGGTATTATCAAGAACACAGCACTTTTCCTATCCCCTGTAGTTTCAAGAGCATTAAATACGAACCGGTACACGGTAGCACGTATGTCTGTCTATATGCTTTAGTGCCATTCTAGAGGGCTAAATTACGACTCGTGTTAGTCTTTGTAAGGCATATGGCTTTTACTATGGCCCTACGTATAGCACGAGCTTTTTTCTAAACCACAGCGTAGTTTGCTGTTCATAAGCTCTTTCTACGTTAACCAAATACGATGTCAATGAAACTCTTAACATATACCGTCAACATTTTACAAGATATTTGATGATGAGGTAAATTCCGCGCACCAGGGAATGTAGGCTTACTGGAGCCCCTTGGTTTATTCTAGCGGGGGCATTGGGCACGGCTCAGGCATCTCAAAATTCCACAACGGCAATGATCTACAAACAAGATTTTTAAGGCTGAAAACGTCCAGATGTGGAACATGACCTTATATTAGTTGAATACCAATGGCAAGGGATATAAGTACCCAACAACGCATGTTCTTGCCCGGAAGAGGAGGTCTTCTTCTTGGCGGAGCTGGGTGCCCTTAAATTCACTCATAAGCATCATTCAAATATAGCTGACACATAAAACTTCCGTAGAACAACCCAACGATCCTTTCTGAGCCAGCAAACCAGTATTAGATACGAAAGAGGTCTCACTTGCTGGTGTCGCTTTACACGGAAGGGCTTCAGGGACGGACCTGTATAAAGGTTAACCGCTAAATAGCTCCAGTTGAGGCCTGAAAATCGTAGGATGCAAATGAGTAATTAGTGTGATCAAATTTTGGCTTTATATTACACCTTTACGAGTTTGTTTTTATTAAATTTCTTCTAAATTTAAATTCCTTTGTTTCTTTCGAGCGAATTTTTGTCTGAATATTTAACAACCTCATTGAATACAGGGAAGCTCTGCTACATTATTAATACCCAGTTAAGTGTACTAACAGACGGTATTTAACAGCTAGGCTCTGGCAGGTTTTGGAAGTTGTCCATTATTAATTGGAAAGGTAGAGTAAGCAATAATTTACATGAATAACATTGTTGTATTTGCCGGTAGCTCCCATCCATCGTTGGTCGAAAAGATTTGTGATAATTTAAGTATCAGGCCTGCACAGGTTAAGTTAGGAAAGTTTTCAAATGGGGAAACTTCTATTAATATTGGGGAATCTGTGAGGGATAAGGATGTTTATGTTATACAAAGTGGATGCGGGCATGTTAACGATAACTTTATGGAATTGCTAATTCTCATAAATGCGTGCAAGACTTCTTCTGCTAACCGTGTTACAGCTGTTATGCCATATTTCTGCTATTCCAGACAGCCGGACATACCTTTTACGGCTAAGGGAGCCCCTGTGATTTCTAAGACAGCGGACAATGCGAAATCAAAATCTGTGCTGACTACTTTAAAGCCAACATCGCAAAATTCGCGGAAATCTATCGAGAATGTCATTGAAAATAGCATTTCAACGCTCTCTTTGGAAAATGGAGTATCAAAACCTGCGGTTAGCGACGAGAATGATTCAGCACCGTTCAACTCGCGGATACCTGTAATACCAGAAAATAATGAATCCTCACCAACAGAGGCTGCTGGTTCGGTTTTCAATTCCAGCAATTCTGGGTACAAGTTGTGGCTAGCACAAAGTGGTACCTTAGTTGCTAATTTGTTAACCACCGCGGGAGCGGACCATGTTATTACTATGGACCTACACGATGCACAGTTTCAAGGCTTCTTCGACATTGGTGTGGATAACCTATACTGTAAGCCTTTGATGCTTGCTTATATTCAACACCACATACCCGAGTATAAGAATGCTGTGATTGTTTCTCCAGACAGTGGCGGTGCGAAGAGGTCCAGTAAGGTTGCAGATGCGTTGGGACTTCCGTTTACCTTGATCCATAAAGAGAGACGTTCCCAGATTCTAAAGGGCCCCCCTGATGCCTCTTTAGCTTCTGGAGGTAGCATTCCACACAATTCAAAACCTCTAATCTTTAATTTGGATTGTGACGAGGTGAAGCATTCTCCATCATCAAAGTTTGTGCAAACTACTATGTTGGTTGGTGACGTCCGTGGCAAGGTATGTATATTGGTGGATGACTTAGTGGATACTTCATATACGATCACCAGGGCATCACTGTTGTTAAAGGAACAGGGCGCTACCAAAGTTTATGCTGTTATTACCCACGGTGTCTTCAGTGGGGATGCATTGAACAGAGTTGCAAGCTCGGGTATCGATAAGATAGTTGTTACCAACACTGTGCCTCAGGAAGAGACAGTTAAGGTCTTGGGTAAAGACAAAGTAGATGTCATTGACGTTTCCAGAGTATTTGGTGAGGCCATTAGAAGAATTCACAATGGTGAATCCATTAGCATGCTTTTTGAGTATGTCACTTGAAGTTGCGAGAGTCTGGATAATATTGTACATATAAATACCTGTCACAAGTTCTTGTGTTCTATAATTATTATATTGCCTATATTCAACCAATAAATAGGTAATGTTTACTATCATAGTTCAAGGCTCCCATTTTCGATGTACCTACCACTCCTTTATAGTGGAGATATTGTCTCGTACTGGTGGCCACCAATACGACGTACATCATTTTACTACTAAAAAACAGTCTTTCCATGGCCATATGGATGAACCTGTGAACACAAGCTCAGAAACTAATTAGAAATCCTAATAAAATGTTGGTTTATGATTCGTTCGCATTTATGCCTAGACTAGAGTTTGGTTCCCTTTGCTCCTTCTTCAAAGCTTGTTCCTGTTCTCTTTTCTCATTTAATTCCTTCACCGCATCTTCAGTTACTAAATTGTGAGTATGCTCTTTTGTGACATGAGTCCCTTTATGCTTATTTGTACAACAATCAATAGAAATGAACCAAGGGTCTTTTACCACTGCATCAATAGAAATCCTTTTTTCCGGTTGAATGATTAACATCTTACTGATCAACTCCCTAGATTGCCGAGGTAAAACCCGGCTTATTCTTTGTGGTCCCCTACTGCAATCCGACTCATCTTCCGGTTCCTGACAAAATAACTTAAAAGATGACACATCCTCTCTAGGTTTCTTCCAGGGGAATCTTTTTACTACCATGCAGTAGTACATAATTGCAATGGACCACACGTCCAATGGTCTAGGATCATAGTATATCTCAGTTAATAATTCTGGTGCAAGATAAGGATCACTACCTACAATTCCTTTCGCCATCGTGATGATGTCCTCATCAGTCGCCTTGTAAATAACAGCACTTCCAAAATCTATTAATTTCAATATACCTTGTGTGGTAACAACACAATTGTCCAACTTTAAGTCACGATGTACCAGACCCTGAGAATGCAAATATTTAACACCATTACAGAGCTGTTTGAAATAGCACCATATCTCTTCCTTGGACATTAAATCGCTCATGACCAATGTAAAGAGGTCATATGGACAATACTCCATTACTACCAGAAACATATCATCATCCTGGAGCAAGCCTAGTGTTTCAATGACGTTCTCATGATGCAATATCGTACCGGTACAGAATTCAAAAGTTACCTTACGTGATAAATCAGCCAAGGAATCGCGAGAGGATCTTGGTCTAAACCGCTTTACAGCGAACAGCCCACCATCACCCTCAATGACTGACACAGATCCAGATACACCTTCTCCTAACATTTTTCCCGGAAGGCCATATTTTTTGATTACTGCTTGAGCATCCTGCGCTAAGTAAAGTATCAATTGGTGTGAATTTCTATCAGTTACAACTGCCCGTGGTGAGACGCCTCTTCTACTATCAGTATCGTGCCTCCCCTGTGCCATATTTACAACATCTGAAGAACTGCTTATCTTTAGGAACCGTTTCAGCTTTTGAGATTTCTTCACCAGCGACGAATCACTACCATTAGATCTCCTTGGCCCTTGGGCTGCATCTACACCGGATTCTATCTGCTTCTGCAAATATATCACTGGATGCTGATTTTGTTGTGGAGTCATGTCTAAAACAATAGAACTCTCAGAGATATTATCCCTAGCAAATAGTGCATTATGATGTAAATCTCCGTTAGGAGATAACAATGTATTAAGTGCATCCCGCTTGTCATTCACATTCAAGTTACTATCATTCACGTGATTACCCGGCCCTTTGAAGAACCTGACCAAATTCAGCCTACTCTTTGACTTATGATTAACCGCCTTCAGTAGACTAGACACAGAACCTTCAGAAGAGGTATTTAAAAGCTCATGCCCTGCATTTCCACTATTATGTACCGATAATATCTCTGGCATTTTTTAAATAAAAAAAGCTCCAATTATGTCTCTTAACACAAAATAGTGACTGTGCTTGTATAAAAAACACTAGTACAATGACCGATTGGTTTATTTCAATTTATAAAAACACCCTCATACACACACTATCCCCGTTATGTTGTCCCTTATATCTGACACCGTTCTAGCCTATAAAAATCTAATGTTCTCACTATCTTATTTACAAACGTCCATGTAAACATAAAATAGCTCCCCCATTTTCAAAAAAAGTAAGAAGTTCAACAAAGCACGATTAGTAAAAAAATGAAAAAAGTAAAGATGGCGATTTTAGAATTACCGAAATCGATCTGGTTTAGGCATCCGGCAAGGAACGAATGACTTTAGAAATATACTTAATGACATAATTATCTAGTAGCGAATCGCCTAAGTATAATACCTATTACGGTATTATAGCAATCATAGGGTCCTATTATTTAGCGAAAATGAGGTATGACGATATCGAAAAAACGTTATCGTCACCGTACGCAATTATGACTTCGAAGACAATGAGGAATTAATACTATTGATTTTCTTCACAACACCCCGATTACTACGGCTGCCTTCGTCGGAATTATCAGTCTCGGTCACGTGCAAACAGTTGGAATCGTCCCAATCAACCGCAGGTTCAAGTATCGTTTTAGGAACACCTTCTACAGTGATAACGGATTCGACAATACCATTCTTGGTATAGCGGTATGTGGTTGAGATGATGTTACAATGCACTTTATCTGAATCCGCTTCTTTGTAGGTAATAGTATCACTGTGACGAGAGGACATATCAATGGACCTTTGCGGCTGCATTTGAGAGGGTTGCGGCAATGAATAGGAGATATTGTAGCGTCTGTTCGGACTTTGCGAGGTTGTTACTGCAGTAGCAGTAGCACCAGTTTCGCGTGTGACCATGGCGGCTTTATTCGCATATTCTTCGTGGTCTGAAAGTAGCGACATTCGAGGAGGTGTCATAAATGTACTGCCATAGCCATTACGTGATGAGCCATTAATGTTCGGGGTATCTTGAGAATATTCTCCGTAGCCATTTGCGAGAGAAGACGAATTTTTTGACTTCACCTGCGAGGTTTCCCTGCCAGTGTTCGGCGTAGCTGAGTTTTGCAAAATATCCGCCTGTCGTTTAACAGTTATATGCGGATTCGACACGTGAAGAGGATTAGCGGCAGGATTCATAGGCACCATGACATCTGGTGCATACAAGCGCCCCTCGTGTTGGCTACCGGGAGGCGATGCCACGGCAGCTTCGGCAGCTGAAGCTCTGTTAGACGAGGTGTACAACGAGTGTAGGTATGCCGTCACATGACGCTTTGATAGTGGCCCAGGTTGCTCGCGCATAATTCGCTGGTGGATGTTGACGAAAACGTCTGATTCATCAACGATCTCTTCGCCAATAAGCTCTTCAATCACGTCTTCCAAAGTGACAACACCCAAGGCACCGGCGGAAGATCCCGGCTCTCTAGAAACAAGACACATGTGTGATTTTCCCTCCTGGAAATAGTTCAGGATGTTCAAACAAGATGTCATGGGTGAAGTTTCAGGCAAAGTAGCAAGCGGGAAGTGAGAAACTGGGAGGGCATCCTCAGGATCATAAGATATCAAAACTCTTACCAACAACATACCAATAAAATTAGTAGGTTGACCAGGGAGATAGATAGGGATACGAGAGAAACCAGAGTTAAATAACTCGCCGACAGCTTTCTCGTCCAAAATCTTGTCCGCACTAATAGTGAAAACATTCTCTATAGGCGTCATAATTTCATCGACCTGTTTTTCTTTTAAGTCCAGGACAGCAGAGATAATGGTCACTTCGTCTTGCGTCAGCCGCTCAACACCCATTGTTTTATGTAGGGTGACCAGAGACTTCAGTCCCGACTTCTTGTACACTATACCGTGGTCTTCACCCAAGATCCAATCGAGTAATAGTGCAATTGGGTATGCGACAGGATACATCAAGTACATTAAACCCAGAACAAAGGGGCTAAACCAAGCTCCTACTTGGAGTCCATACCTCACACAAATAGACTGAGGAATGATCTCTCCAAAGACAACAATCAGAACCGTACTGGTAACAACAGCCTGCCAGCCACCACCGAAACAACGGTCTAACATAATAGGTAGGGTCTCATTGGTGATGACGTTGCTCAATAACAACGTAACAAGAACCCAGTGTTTTCCGCGGCCAATTAAACGCAGCACACGGCGGGCATACTTTTGCTCGCTGTGTGTCCCTGAGCTGCTGATGACCTTAAGATACATCTCATCCTGACCCATTAACCCCAGAGTAAGACCTGCAAACACACCACCTAATAAAACTAGTGCAACAGACACCGGCAAATACGTGTAAAGCCGGCCTCCCATATGTTCTGGGTCTTCATCTGATAGTCTCTTGTAAAACGCAGACACCGGCAATGCTGCCGTCAAAGTTGGTATTTTGACCAAAACGCTAGTTAAGGCATTCGTTGCGCCCCCAGTTATAGCATTTCTTCGTCGCATATAGTGGTTACCGAGTTGCTTGGCTTTTTGTAGATATATATTTAGTTAAACTTGACTCAAAATATTGCTGGCATCTATACAAGGAAGAAAACGTTCCTTTTGGTATTGGCAAATGACGATGTCCAGCGCGTTACCCGGCCGCACATCTACGTCCTAAAATAGGGTCCGGGTAACTTACATTTCGGCCGGAACAACATTTTTGCCCCTCAAAAAAGAGCTCTTTTTGGCTTCCTTGTCCCTATCGCTGGCCCAGAAATTGTCCCCGGGTCCGATTGTACGACCTTTCGCACGGAAATTACTTAATGCCGTAGACAGCCGTGTATCACAGAGAACGATCCTCGGTGGTAGCGTCATAGCTCTGTCTCGTTTGTCCAGCTTGGAACTTGTGTGATGTCAGCCGAATGCCAGACGGTACAGTACGTACTAGCAGGATGTAACCAGGTAAGCGCTCGGAAGGCGTCGTTCAAAACCTATAAATATTTGCTGATACTCGGCCTTAATATGATGTCACATAGCTTCGGAATTTTTTAATATATAGATATATATGTTCTCAACTTCAAGCAATTACTTGAGATCTTCGATATCCACATCAAAGGTTTTAATTAGTAACTTGGTTAAATCATTTACACAAGAAAGAAATATAGTTAATATGGCTGGTTCAGAGAGATTACAACAAACATCAAGGATATTATCAAGATCAAGTCCTAGTGAACTGATTGTTGAAAAGCCTTTCAAGGTCTCAGTTATCGGTTCGGGTAACTGGGGTACTACAATTGCTAAGGTAGTATGTGAAAATACTAAACAGAATCCTAGCGTATTTGTCCCCCAGGTTGATATGTGGGTCTACGATGAAAACATCAATGGCGAGATGTTGACTAAGATAATTAACACTAGACATGAAAATGTCAAGTACCTGCCGGGCATCAAGTTACCAGAGAACCTATTTGCCAACCCTTCAATTGAAGCTACCGCGAAGGATGCCGACATCTTGATCTTTAACATTCCTCACCAGTTTTTGCCCCGTGTTGTTGAGCAACTAAAGGGACATGTACGTCCTGGCGCTCGTGCTATATCCTGTCTAAAGGGGTTTGGTCTAGATAAGAATGGTGTAGCGTTGTTGTCTACCTACATCGAGGATCACCTAAATATTACCTGTGGAGCTTTATCCGGTGCCAACTTGGCGCCTGAGGTGGCCAAGGAGAACTGGTCAGAGACGACCGTCGCCTACAAAATTCCTCGTGACTTCAGGGGTGTGGGCAAGGACGTCGACCACTCTATTTTGAAGACCCTATTCCACAGACCTTATTTCCACGTTTCCGTGATTGAGGATGTTGCGGGTATTTCCGTTGCTGGTGCCTTAAAGAATGTTGTCGCCTTGGGGTGCGGCTTCGTTGAGGGCAAAGGTTGGGGTAACAACGCTGCCGCTGCTATTCAGCGTATTGGATTGGGTGAAATAATTAAATTCGGCCTAATGTTTTTCCCCGAGTCGAAGGTGGAGACATACTACCAGGAATCCGCTGGTGTTGCGGACTTAATTACAACTTGTGCCGGTGGCCGTAACGTTCGTATTGGTAGGGAAATGGCTAAAACTGGAAAGTCGGCTACAGAATTGGAGAAAGAGCTACTAAACGGTCAGTCTGCACAGGGTATTCTAACTACAGAAGAAGTCCACGAATGGCTAAAACGTTGCGGGAAACTAGAGGAGTTCCCGTTATTTGAGGCTGTTTACAAGATTGTATTCTGCGGAGCGCCAATTGAGAAATTGCCTGATATGTTGGAAGCATGAAGCTGGCGCTTATTGATGGGAACAAGCTAAAGGACTGCTGGAACATATTTGTATATTGAAATCTTTTGATTCTTCTCGACTTGCGTGGAACTAAGTAACTGATAGCAAGTTAGTTATATAAAAAAATTTCACTGCAATAGAAGAGCTTCGGATAAGTGTCATAAAATGACTCATGGTATTGACTAATAGCGTATTTTTTTATATATAAGGGCCTTAACTGAATTTGCACTGTTATAGTATAAGATCTAGATATGTAGAAAAAACCATTATGTCTAAGGGATCTGTTTGTTTGGCCTACTCTGGTGGTCTCGATACTTCTGTTATTTTAGCCTGGCTACTGGAACAGGGCTACGAGGTGGTAGCATTCACGGCCGATGTCGGACAAGAAGAAGACTTCGAGGCGGCTGAAAAAAAGGCATTGCAAATTGGTGCTAAGAAGTTTATTCGTGTAGACTGCAAGGAGGAGTATGTTAGCAAGGTGTTGCTTCCTGCTGTACAAGTTAATGCTGTATACGAGGATGTGTACTTGTTGGGTACATCATTGGCAAGGCCGGTAATTGCGAAAGCGCAGATTGAGGTTGCTGAGCGTGAAGGGTGCTTTGCAGTCGCCCATGGTTGTACTGGTAAGGGTAACGATCAGATTCGTTTTGAACTGGGTTACTATGCCTTGCGCCCGGATGTGGTTGTTATTGCGCCATGGAGAGACCCTGAGTTCTTCAACAGGTTTGCAGGTCGGAAGGATCTTTTGGAGTATGCTGCTGAACATGGAATTCCTGTTACGCAAACTACTGCCAAGCCATGGTCGATGGATGAGAACCTGGCGCATGTGTCTTTTGAGGCTGGTATCCTAGAAGATCCAGACACTACACCTCCTAGCGATATGTGGAAGTTGACTACTGATCCTCAAAACGCTCCAGATGAGCCAGAAGATCTGACCATTGTCTTCGAACAGGGTATCCCTACAAAGGTAATGCATTCTGAGGGTGAAGTACAGGGACCATTGGATGTGTTCGAAACTGTTTCCCGCCTTGCACGTCGTAATGGTGTTGGCCGTATTGATATCGTTGAGAACAGGTATATCAACTTAAAATCAAGAGGCTGTTATGAACAGGCACCTTTGACTGTCTTGCGGAAAGCCCATGTTGACTTGGAGGGTCTAACATTGGACAAGGAAGTCCGTCATCTACGTGATCAGTTTGTCACTCCTACGTATTCCCGTTTGCTGTACAATGGGTGCTATTTCACGCCTGAATGCGAATATGTTCGTTCCATGATTGCACCCTCTCAGAAGACTGTGAACGGTAGCGTTCGTCTCAGACTGTACAAGGGCAATGTCTTTGTCTTGGGCAGATCTTCTGAGACAGAGACTCTTTATGATGCAACTGAGTCATCCATGGATGAACTCACCGGCTTTGCACCTACTGATACTACTGGTTTCATTGCAATCCAGGCGCTCAGAATCAAGAAATACGGCCAGAGCAAGAAGGATAGAAATGAGCCATTGACATTATAGAGGTAACCTGTTAAAAGTTTTTCAAGTGTAGCCGCTTTATATCCTTCTAGGTAAAACCATATTTAATAATTTAACAATCTCCTTAAGTCAGCTTGTTGTCAAACAGCATTCTGTAGCACAGGTTAATGCTGAATAAAGCCTAATTCTCTAGCTGTGAGCTAATGTAGGGGCAAGTTAGTACTTAAAGTGCATAAAAGACCAACTATTCTAAATATTTCTTGGAAATATGAAACACTTGATGTAGTAGACCTTATCAGATAAGACTACGTCATAAAATACTAGAATAGATCCCTTTAATATATGAAACAATGGGTAAAGTAGCACGAAGGCGGATCCAGCGGATCTAGCAACGAGTAAAATCGTATTCTGTATGTCTTAGCTAATTCCTGCTGAGCATCCTTTAAATTTAGAACTTTTTTATTTTTTCATTTAAGATTACGAAGCTCGGAACTCATGTGATGAGCACATGCCCAATAAATGTTAATTGGTAGTATATTACTTATAAGGACAAATTGCATGAACCAGACTAACGGTTAGATAATATTAATTGGTTATAGGTGAGAACTCATCTATAAAATGGGGGAAGGTGATACACTTAGATTATTTATATTACGCCATGGCCAGTCTGAATTAAACCATGAGAACATCTTCTGCGGCTGGATAGATGCGCACCTGACTAAGAAGGGCAGGGACCAAGCCCGTGTATCAGCAAGATTGATTAAGGCATACTGCGAAAATGCAAATATTGCTATTCCACAAGTGGGATTCACGTCAAGACTTGTGCGGACACAGGAAACAATGGAGTCCATTGCAGATGAATTGAACATGATCCCAGACTTCCATATAGTGACAAATCTTACCGATGGAGTAGAGTTGATTCAGAAAACCATTGAAAAGGGAAAGCTACGCGTATTACAAACATGGCGGCTAAATGAACGACACTACGGCTCCTGGCAAGGCCGTAGGAAGCCAGATGTGTTAAAGGAATGTGGAAAGGATAATTACATGTTTGTGAGGCGAGATTACCTTGGAAGACCACCAGATGCCGACCTAGATAGAGAAATGATAGACGAACATGATGATAAAGGTAGCTTGACCGGATACTACTTTAAAGAACCTAATAGAAAGCAAATGTATAAAGCGGAAGAAGCCGCAGGAATCCAGCTTCCCAGTAGTGAATCTTTATTTGATGTTGTTCAAAGATCGAAACCGTTCCTAGATAAAGTAATTATTGAATCTTTGAAAAGTAATGGGGGCTGCGCTATAGTTGTTGGCCACGGAAGTACTGTTCGGTCGATCTTGAAGGTCATCCAAAATATCTCTGACGAAGAAATAAAGGACTTGAATATTCCAAATGGTATTCCATTAGTAATTGAATTAAACCCAGCTAATAAGAAGTTCATTCGCCAATTCTACTTAGATCCTGAATCCGCCAAGATATCAGCTGAGCTGGTCCGCAATGAGGGTTTTGCTTAAGGGTGGTCAATCTAGAATTTAACAGAATTGTAGTAGTTGCCGACCACAGTAGTTTTGCACCATGCTGGACAAGATAAAGATAGCGGGACAGCGTTTGTAAGTTACATTGCAACTATTATTACGATTGTATATACATACGTATAGATATATGCTAGTTTAGTTCTTAATTCCTTTCAAATAACAAAACAAAATAAAAGTATAAAAAAAGAAAATAACAAATAGGTGGAGGACTACTTCCTTGCCGGTTTAACAATGTTGGTGCAATGGCAAATGCACGGTATAATTATTTGGTGATAATAGCTCTAGGTCCAATTCTGTTTTTTCTTTCTTAGATGTTATAGATCATTTTATATTTTCAAATCATGCCTCAACATATTCAACATTTTCCTTAGCAAATTGAATTACTTTCTGGGCTTCCTCGCCAACTAAACCATGCTTCACTTTAACGTGCCTGCTCAAAGCATCGCCACGGGAGAATGTCCGTTGATACCCCTCAGTACCATGCTCTTGTATACAGATCAAGCATCGAAAGATTTTCTTCTTAGCTGCATGTATAGTTTTCTGGTGACGAATCAAGTCATAGGGTCTTGAGAACTTCTTGAGACATGGCTGCTTGGTAACAGCATTGATCAATTGGCAAGTATGCTCTTCATTGGAGTCATTAGTTGAGGCATTTTGTTGATGGTATTGATGCTGCGATGGGGTGCTTTCGGTAACAGGAGAAATTCCGGCAGAAGCACCCACATCAACAGTTGCCACCGTATTGGTGACTGTGTTTTCATTAGAGTTAATTGGACTAGTGGTACTATTAGAGGTGGAGGCGGTTGACTTTTTTGTAGGATGGAACGCCATTCCAGCACCGTTGGACTTCCGCCTATTTGTATTCACTCTTTTATTAGTCCTTGCTGCAGTTATGGCAGAAGTGGTACTAGTGGTAGTTGCTGCGGGTTGGCTAGTAGTAGCGATCGTAGAAGTTGTTCCTGAATCGGTATCTGACCTGGTCGCTCTCAGGCCCTTGCGAACTTGTATAGGGACAGACACTAGAACAGCTGGATCATTGTTGGTCACCGATGGCACAATGGTATCAATCGTAGAAGGAGGGGAACAAGGCGAAACTCCTCTATTGAAAAATGTGTTTGGTTCCCTTGACAACTTCTGAGTAGAAATAACCATACTTGGTTTACGGTTGCCATCACTTTCAAATATGGCATCGCCATCGAAGACTGAAGAATCATCGTCATCATCATCATCACCGTCGAGACTACCACTAATGCCATCGACAGCCATGTCTGAGTCAACATATGACTCGTTATTCAGCAATGGGCGCGAATATGCAGAAACAGATGCCTTAAAATCTATATTCTTAGTACGATCAAAAATTTGAGCGTCGTCATCATTATCATGGTCATTATGGTTTTCGTAGTCCTCAGCTAGCAACTCAAACGAGTTGGAATCGTCATCATCACTTAGATCGTCGTCAAAATCATGATCAAATAGCTGCTGCATGGGATGGCGTGCATGCGCCTGAGAATTGTTAAAATTATCTTGCAGGGGCCAGAAATAGTTTAATTTATGACCATTTTCCTCTAGATAATAGTCACGAATATAATCTTCATCATCTAGTAGATCCATCTCCTGTTGCTCAGCAATTCTTGTCTGATGGTCTTCCATAAGATTATATTTGCTTGGAAGTATTTGATTGTAACTTATTGTGTTTGCAGCAGTTAGAGGTGCACATGCAGAAGCCACTCGGGGAACAAAATGATTTTTTCCATTCATAACATGGTTTAGAGATATGGTAGGCTGATCTGGTGTATCACATGTATTGTTAGTGTTTGTTAGCGATTTGCTATTAATAGATTGCAGCAGCATCTGCTGCGCTTGGGGTATCTGAGGCCGTATACTCTGCGCCTGCTGTTGGATTTCAAACTGGAATTGTTGACCATGCAGCTGGGTTTTAGTCGGTTTAGTTTGCGCATGCTGTTGCAGAAGTTGAACCTGTATCGGCTGCGACTGCTGCTCTAACCGTGCTAGTTGCTGCTGCTGCTGTTGTTGCTGCTGCTGTTGTTGTTGCTGTTGTTTTGGTTGTTGTAATTGTTGTAATTGTTGTAATTGTTGTGATTGTTGTGTTTGTCGTAATTGTTGTTGTTGTTGCTGTTGCTCTATGTGTTTCTGTTGTTGTTGTTGTTGTTGTTGTTGTTGCGGCTGCTGCTGCTGCTGTAACTGTTGTAATTGTTGTTTCTGTCTATGTAAGTGCTGCTGCTGCTGTAGCAGGAGCAATTGCTGTTTCTGTTTCTGTTGCAGCTGTTGTTGAAGTTGTTGTTGTAGGTGTTGTAATTGTTGTTGTTGAAGTTGCTGCTGCACAGGGGCCTGAGCTTCGGCTTCCTTCTTCCGAGCCCCATTAGCATGTGTAGTCGTAAGCGTTGGATCTGCATACTTGCTGAAGATGTTGGCTGTGCCGGGACCCTCTGAAAACGCAGCATAGCTCGAGTTTGTATCGTCTATCATAGGCGCACTATTAACCATTAGAGGAGACATCATCGAGAAGTTGCTGGCCGCAACAAGTGCCTCATTTCCCACTCCACTATTCGTAAAGTGAAACATTGGACTCGAAAGCTGATACTCCTGGTGGTCATGAGCTGGTAATATTAACAGATCTTCCAGAGAACGGCTCGAGTGGCTTGTAGGATTCCAATGGTCTGGTATCCGATTCAACTCATCATCCAAAACATCCGCCAAACTCCTTCTCCATTCTAGTTCTGCTGTCGACATGTTGTTCAGTTGTATTCTCCTTTAATTTTATGTATGACAAAGCAATATTGTTGGTTCAATGGGTATTTGTAATTAATGTTATGCGCAAATAGAAAAAAAAACGGTAGCTGATTTCACCCCTTTGAACGGTATTGAAGTTAATTGTTCAAGTTCACCTTAGTGACTACTGGGATGAAATCTTTTCGTACTAGAAGGCGGTTCACCGATAGTGAATATAAAGATTAGAAAAAAAAAATTGGGAACCGTTTATCTGGCTAAGTTGTTAGTTGCTTTTGAGTTAGCTTGTAATAAAGATTTATCGATTGGCGAAACCTACATATGGTGAAACAACAAATCCGCAGGGGTTAAAGAGCGTTAGTGCAGGCATTCCTAAAAAGGAAAATCTGTGCGAAGATGAAAATTAGGATCTACAGGTGCGGTGTTTGGGTTTACGTTTATTGTGATCTACGGCGTAATATTCTGGAATATGAAAGAACGCAGGAGTGTTACATATGTATTTTTGACATATATTAGTTACAGATTATACTTCCTTGTAGGGAAATTCTGGATTTGAAACGAATTATTCATGACCCACTGTTACATGCAGGCTTCAAAAAATTGTGCTTCGAGCTTACAAATATCAGCGAAGATACGAACATAAACATCATGGTTTTGTGTTTCAGATAGGATACGTTCAAGGAGCTTGCGACCTGTGTCTATCCCAGCCTGATACTCATCACTGATATAGGACTGAATCCATAAATAGTAACAGCTTTTTTTCGGAACTACGAGTTTTTCGGGGGTGCTAAAATACTGGGCGGCAAATCCATAGCCGAAAAGACATGGCATCAACGAAACACAAATCTGTTCCCAAGTACCATATTTGGCAATATCTCGGAGATAGCCAATGTACTGGTGAAAAGCGTTGTTACGCTGGATCGGCGGTTCATTTTCTTTTTCGGGAAATAAAGTCCTCATTTTCAATCCGTGCTGATTCAGCTCGTCAAGTACTTCTTTAATGGTAAATAAATGATCTTGCATATCTTGAATTGTCGGGGCTTTACTAAATGCAACAGCCACGATCTGCGAGTAAGATAGGAGATACGCTTTATCTTGAGATAAAAAGTAGTAGAACCGATCCGCGGGTAAAGTGTTACTAACAATGCGATTCACGAAATCATGGTGAATATAACTTTCCCAGTGGGGTTTGATTAGCGGATCTTGCAGTAGGTCCTCCAGGGTCTTGTATTTAGGGCGGGTTATTGCTGAGTCTGCCAGAACATTGCATTGAACATCTGAGAGAGATTTCACCCCAATGGGAGAATAAAGTTCGTAACAGTGATTAATAGGTCCATTCTCGGAGTAGAAAGTAGGGCTGATCTTTGGCTGTAGTTTAATACAGTGCTGCACGTATTCTATAGACCGGTGAACTGAGTCTTTTAGAGAATAGCCAATAGAGAGATTAGCGGCTATTGCGGATGCTAGGGTACATCCTGTACCGTGAGTGTGTTTTGTTTCAATATAGTCCGAGGTGTAGACCAATATCTCACCTGATTCACACAATAGTATGTCAGTGACGTAATAAGAGCCGTCATCACGCGGCCAACGTACATGTCCACCTTTGAGTAACAAGTTCTTTACAAGGATTTTAGATTTTAAACGACGTGCGAGGTCTTTCATGTTTTCTACTGAAGCCAAGGGGGTCGGCTCATCTCCGAGTAATTTAAATGCCTCAACAATGTTTGGAGTCACCAGCGTTGCTCTGCCATACAAGGCGGAGGCAGCTCTGATTTTAGTATAATCGGCAAGCTCGGCATTGCTACTCGCAACCATTACTGGATCGACCACCATATGACCTTTGAAGTTGTGAGTCTGAATCGCATGCATTAGCTCTTCTACCGCAACATCAGTTAGCATTCCAGTTTTAACTACGTCTATTCTCATATCTGTGAAAAGACCGTTCAAAATCTGGGCTATAAAAGCTCCGTCAATGTGTTGCACTGATTGGACCGCCCTAGGTGTTTGATTGGTGAGAGCAGAAATGCACGTCATTGCGTAGCAGCCATGTGCAGTAATTGTTTTTACGTCGGCTTCGATCCCAGCTCCACCACTGGGGTCTGATCCCGCAACTGTTAAGATAGCAGGGACTCGGTCAGACCTAGTGAAAGTTTTCAATGTAGATGGGGGTTTAACGTAGATGTCTGATGTCATTTCTTCTGCTTTATTTCTGCTTAATTGTCGTTGGGATATAAAGTTGTTGGTACCACAATCCGGCTGAGTTTTAGCCGTTTAAAAATAACAAATTCGTCGGTAATTGATTCCTATTCCACTATGAGCACTTTGAATTAATTCCTATGTGCATTTTGAATTATTCCTATGTGCATTTTGATTATTGCTATGTGCATTTTTAAATCAGATGATAGTGGATTTTTACGCAATCGACTTACAAGAAATCTACCTAAGAAATAGCCGCCCAGAAGAAAGCTCTGCACAGCATACGAGGCTGCTTAGTTTATAAGCTTTAAAGTGACATCAAAAGATTCAAGTAATGGTACGTTCGCCTGTTAGCGTAAAGACCAAATCCACGTTTGAGTCCTTTCTTGACACCTTTCTTGATACCTTTCTTGATACGCTGATTTCTTATCATTATATGCGCTTAAAAACCTAGCGGCAATATACAAAAAAAAGATGTCACCTTGTATGTTTTTTTTGAATGGAACAAAAAATCCGAACCGTGTTGCGCATTTGTTGCTTATTAGTTTCCTGTACCATTTCTTGTATGAAAGGTACGTAATTTTATTCAGAGCGGCTGTAATTTTTTTGTCATGATTAAGTAAGTGGTTGTCTAGGAAGAGGGAAGTGTTTCTAATTTGTTACTAGGTGCGAGTGTTCCCATATGTTTCCCGTTGTGTTTTTGTATTTTGGTGAAGAGAAGAAGAACGAAGAACGGTTTTGTCTGATTTGGTCTGATTTGCATTGCATTCACTACTATATTATGTAGGTTGGAATATCGCTAATTGGTCGATAATCACAAATACAAAAACTAATATCAAATGATTGTATTCCTATTTATTTTCATCCGACCTGCTTCGCAGCCTAATCCATCCCTCTTAGACTGGATGTAAATGCAGCAGCGCTAAAAATATGATAGTATCGCCTGACTTCACTATGTAAATCTTGTATTAGTAGGCTCTTACTAGAAAATGTCAGGCAGTGTGACCAGTTGACGTTGCTTCCTCAATTTCCAGTACTCGCCATTAAATTCCCAGTAAGGTTGCCCTGTTACAGGATGAGTAGTCTTCTTAAACCATCTTGGTTGGTATACAATATTCTCTGCTTCTCTTTGTCTACGTGCTTGCCTCTGCTTATCCTCAACACGACGTTTCTCTTCAGCGGCCTCATCATACCTGCCATCCTCCATAGCTCTTTGGTCTGGTCTCCGACGACTATCAGTGGGTGCTATCCAAGGCATTAAACTTGGTTGTGGCGCGTTCAATGTGATCGCAAAAGATGTTAAGTTAAACGGAGAATCTGGCCTCTCATTGATATGCCATACCATAAATTTATGGCCATCATAGCTAGGACCAGCGGACGTTATTGAACGACGACGCTTGACTCTATCAAGATTGAGATCCTCGGTCGCGTTATTTTTCATAACCCGTTTCGCATAAATAGCATCGTTCCAATGGCCTCCCAATACCCATTTTTTGACGTCATTGGCGTCGTAAACCTCGCCCCTGACTTCAAATGCGTTAGCAGAGCGCCAGCCGCGAGCTTTAAAATGTAGTAAACAATAATCGCCAGTAGTGTGGTTCGTAACTTTGACATCACCATGATTATCGACTTCTGGCTTACCAATTAGAATACCAATAACTGAATTGTTTGGTTTTTTCCACGTGTATAATTCTTCCGGGTCGTTATTGTCGGGACGCAATCTTAGGTACCACAAACCCAAATGTTTAATATCAAAAGATCTTCCGTAAAATTTGGAGTCAACATATGATTCGCCAAAGAAGTCCCATTTTGGAGACTCAGTCCAAGTAGCAGAAATAGGAGGGTGATGTGACACCTGCTCAGTAAAAAGCCTATAGTTTTTGTCTGGTCTTGCATACTCAAATGTTTCCCCTAAAAGCGGATTGAACGGTTTTGCCACACGCTTAATGGTTGATGAATGAGAAGAAGACAGAAAAGCTGCAACATATAACAATCTCAACGTAGAATCTTCAAAGGTAGCGGCAGCGTCCAATAGATCACTATATTCTAAGTCTTCACCTACCCGCTGTAACAAAGACGTTGGTTCGTTGAAAGTGACGGGCAAGTTCATACGAGTCATGTCTTTGCCTATCATCGACTTAAGCACAGACCATAAATTTATCTTTGGACGCTCATCCTTATCCAGGTTAAGTTTTTTCCTCACACCATCCTCGTAACCAAGGTAAGTTCCCTCAGAATCTATCATATACTGTGCAACACGCTGAACATCTGTGACCGGAACTTGCCCACCATGAAGGTGATCCACAGCCGTAGTAGGTGGACATTTTGTAACCGATTCGGTAACACCAGTGTTTGCAGAGATTTCCTGGATTACTTGTGTTGATTCCATGGCAGGGGGCACAGACACAGTTCTCCCAACCTCTGCTTGTCCACTTTCGGTTGCCGATGTTTCAGCAGGGATTTTTCCAGCAAGGTCTCTTGGTGTAGTAAGGTCCTTCGTAATTAAATCTATTGCTAGTTTTTGAGATTGCGATGGAGGTAATGGCGTCATACTAGAACGAACTGACGTCAAATGCTGCGAAAAAGAAACGAGGCTGGCAGACTGATCAATTTTGTCCGGGTCTTCTGCGTCAAAGAATTCGTCGATGTCAGAATCGTCTTCATCAGAAGATTGGTTACACTTGATAAATTCAACAATTTCTGCGAATTGCTTAGTTGATTCTCTCGTATGTTCAACTTCAGAATAATTGGTTCCATCCGAATTAGATTCTGAAACTACCGCAACTTCACTTAGTTTCTTTTGTAGCATTTTCTTTAAACTCTTCTTATCATTATCCATTGCCGCCAACTTCTCAGATTTCTCAATTAGTTCCATTTCCAACTCTTTGACCGATTTGATCCATAGATTGTTGATGTCTCTTTGTTTTGAGAGCATTTTCACCAAGCGTTGATCTCTTTTGTCAGCCAACTTATTCAATTGTGCAAAATTCTTGCTGATAGTATGTAACGATCTCTTAGCGGTAGGTAAAATCGAAGTAACAGAACCACAATCATCCAGAAGCTCATTCAAGGCCGTAATCTCAATGATGATTGAGCGCTGCAAAATAGACAATTCTTGTGCAAATGGACCGTAGTTTACTTTCAGGTCTTCATCTTCATCATTTTGAAATCCTCCTTGCGAACCTCTATCAAGAACATCTTCCTCATCGCCCTCCTCGCCTTCATCTTCATTGTCCTCATAGTCGTCTTCAAGCTTCGAAGTCAAAGAATTATTAGAGAATGCCAACGTTACAGGAGAGAGGTTAGAGTCTTCAGCTAAGAAGTTTTGAGCAAAAGGCTTCTGAATATAAGCATCAATACCCGATTGTGGTTGTACATTTGAAGCGCCAGGAATGCCTACGTGTAGTCTATTTTGCTTGACTTTAGTAACGTACTGCTTCCCAGAATCAGTCAAATTATCGTTCAACTCAACGTCGCTAGAAGAAACTGAGGAACCGGAGTTTGAACGCACGAGTGAGCCCAACTGCTGGTTGCGAGCATTATTCGATGATGCATCATTCACACCAAAAGACACCGCAGCACTTGTCGGACTATTGTGTGTCTTAACACCTGCTGTATTTACCGACAACTGTTGAGTCTTTGCAGGCACTGATTGATCATGCATACCAGAATTCGATGATGCACGTACCATAATTTCTCTGTCTTTAGCGGTTCTAATTGCGCTTTGGATCGCCCAAACCCATTTGTTCGTTTCAATTGGATGATTTCCTTTCAAATGCCACCTCACGGTACCATTGCTTCCCCCAATTATTTCAAACTTCAACTTTTCACTCGAATCTAAATGTAGGTAACAAGTGGACATATTCAAGGAACCGCGACAAGCGTTTATAGAATCGTCTTGGTCTTTATAGTAAGATAAGGTACCATCGGAGCTTAAAATGAACCAGCGCAGCTTGTAACCTTGAGCAAAATTCGTCCATTTTCGCAAATAACCCTTATAAGACGGTAGCTCATGTAACTTATTAGTAACATCTATAACACTCTGCTCCCTAGCCGCCTTTTCTAATAATTGTCTTATTTCATTGTCTACCGCACTCTTAGTATTTTCGGATACAGTGTGATCTTTATCAGATGGTCCCTTTCCAAAAGAATTGATCGGTAGTCTGCCACGTTTGTCTCGTTTAAAGGGGTCACCACCATGATCGATAATCCAACGAACCATTATCACATCGCGTTTTTTCACAAATTCGTGTAGGACAGTATCACCAGTTTCAGGGTCGTTTCCATTAATATCAAGCAGCTCTGCATTCCTAGGGTTGCTCAATATAGACTCAAGATGAGCAAAATCCCTATTATTAAATGCCAATCTAAATTCATGTGCAATTTCTCCAACATAATTAGCTCTGCTTATTTGCATAGCCTGTGCAATGTTCAAATTCTTACACATTTCAATGGCCTGTAGATGAGAATTGTTCAGAATGCAATCATTTATCTGTGGGTGGCTCATTAACAATTGTACGACATCGCTTCTTGATTGTAGAGCAGCAAGATGTAATGGCGTGTTACCATCTGAATCTTGCTTATTAATGTCCAATACTACAAGTGATGAGTGAGTAGCATTTGGTCTCTCTGGTATCCAATTCGCTACAATTTCCCTCGTTAGTGTAAAAGGGGCCACCTGTACAGCATAATGAAGTGTTAACTGTACAACTTCTTGAACATCCGCATTATCTAATGGTTCAAAATCCTTAGAAGTAAGCAATTGCGATAACTTAGAGAAATCACCATGACGTAGGGAATCCAATAATTTTAACCTTAGTAAAGGTTTGCTTATAGTACTATTTTGATTGCACTGCTCAGCTTCACGATGATTTTCGTTATTCATTGCTTTCTGTGACAACGAATAGTGCTAGTATTATATTGAATTAATAAACTTGATGAACTAGAAACCCATAACCTGACAAAAGCTAAAACTTTCGAAAGTTTCTATATTATAATCCCTTCTAGCGTAACTAGAATTTGGTAAAAAGCTCTGTCTGTATTAAACAAGTAGAATGTGATTCTGCTTCAAATATCGTTAATCAGAAAAAAATAGACAAGCTTGATATGATCCTTGAACCGAAACTGCTATTCTGATTACCCCTAAGTAAGCTCCTTATACTGAAAATATGTTTTGAGAACTTAGTTGATGTTTTCTATGCGATGATTAACAGCTCAACTTTTACTTCTCACTAGTTTATTTTAATGCGTTTTAAAATAACACCAATTTCGCAAAATAGCTCAACAAATATTAAGTTAGAATTTGTAAGTTTAAACTAAGTGTCCTAGATTTAAAGTGGAGAAATCGTATTCTTTATGGGGACAATGTTGTTAAACTTTCTAATAGTGTACACAAGATTAGGGTTTCCAGAGGTACTATCACAGCCCCTTACTTGACAGGAAACGCGAACCGCCTTGATGATATTAACTAACCAACTAAAAAAAAATTTATGGTAGGATGAACTGGTATCCCACACAATAGGATACTTTCTTTTTAATCCTTTACCACATGTACTTGTGACGGTGTGAACGTGTTCCCTTCAATGCCTTTACCCCACCGAAGGAGTAGTTAGCAATACAACTTCAAGAGAACTTAAGTGTAAATAACTTGACGTAAATAACTTGACGTATTTATTTAACCCCATTACAAACTTGTATGACACTAGACTTGAATGCCAGTAAAACGTGCAAGCTTGTTTGTACTGTTGGTTTGTGCTAACCCTTTAAGGCTTTAACGCTCCAATGTAGAACAAAAACACCTGCTAACAGCGAATTAGGTGAACATAAAAAGAGGCCCCGATCGTGACTATTTATCCCTGGATCGTGACTCTTTGTCCTTTTTAATGATAATGTCATTCGACGCTGATGTCACTGTAGTCAGAACCCGACATGAGATTATTATATCCGCGAGATTTAATAACCTAGTAAACCACGATTTCTCGGCTTGTAAATAGTGCATCGTTACAGCAGTTTATCATCCAACCAAAACCTTCCGCTGTCAATATATAAATGAAGATAACGGTTGTAATGATCCACGATATATCAGTGCCAAGACTGTTGCAACGGCACTAAGCTTTCAAGTATGAATCGTCACATGGCTACTGTCATCATTCTTATTTCGCGGCCCAACTCAAAATCTTAACTGTAGGTAAATAGGGGCTCATGTTTATATTTATAATATGCATGACAGCAAAAAGGCATGAGATGACGAGCGGGGTTTCTTGATTCAAGCAGCTCGGCATTGCAATATCAATCCTTGGACAGTGAGATTGGATAGCAATAAATCAAAAAATCCATTAGTTGAGCATTGCAGTTCTGCGGTTCTCGGCAAGAAATTGTTTCATAGCCTTTAACCACTTCACAATCAAGCCTGGCGTTCCAAGCCGTCTGATGGATATCATCCCCATACGTTACGCGGCACAATGCACAATTGGATCTTCACTTGTTGCAAAATACGTACTCATTATAATTAATCATCCACCATACCAAACCTGCCATTTCAAACTTGTTAAATGCGATTTTGCCAATTTGTACCATTTTCTAATATGCAGCTCAATGTATCTTATCACTGCAGCTCCAAGTGCTGCTCCGTTTAAAGTCCCCGGATGTCCACCTTACAAAGGTTCATAGCTCCAACTTCTATTTAAGGTATTCTGCAAATTTGGGACAGGTAACCGCTCAAGTGGTTTGTCTCGGATTTCAATGACATGCCCGCCATAAAAAAATTCCTACGTAATTATTTTAGATCGTCTCTAGTCCATATTATGTAGAAGGTAATGTTCATATTTCAGCAACTAGCGGTAATTGAAAGGGTAGATCTCCATTTATCTCAGATGTTGTACGATACTATCTTGCTGCTACGAGGTCACCTTCCTATCATTGTTAAGTTCCTTTCCACTGAACAATGCTTCATTATTCTACTCAAGGCAAAGCGTATACTGTAATCAGCAAAGCTTGGCACCGTTATATCACGTGACTATCACGTGGTGTTCACCGCCGCGACACGACCCGTCATGTGATTGGAATTTGTGCTCTTTCTAGATTTCATTTCATTAACTCATAGGGGAAATAGTCCAAAATCTTATTCGAACGCAAAGAAAAGGAAAACAATATAATAAGGCTAAAGGGATATACAATTGCGGCTTCGCAGCGACAGTGGCGAAAAGGCTAATATCAGATAAAGTCGAAAAGGTAGCATTTGTAAGTGCTGATATCAAAGTTTTTAGTAATAACCAGGTCGTGGTATCTAGTAAAAGATTATAAGAGAATATTGACCTATAATAGATTCTGAAAAACGCGTGAGAAACAAGGTTAACAATTAATGGACTATGCAAAGGGTGAATGTCACTCCAGCTCAAAGGCATACTGGTAATAGGAAACACTATGCTTTAAAGCAAGTTATTGGTAAAGGCGCCTACGGAGTCGTTTATAAGGCGGTTAATAGAGCCACAGAGCAGGTGATTGCAATTAAAGCAATTGAATATGACAATGAAGAGGAATTACAAGAGCATATGTTGGAGATTGACTTGTTAAAGAATTTGAAGCATGATAACATTGTAAAGTACCATGGTTTTATTCAGTCATCACATGAGTTATATATTTTGCTAGAGTATTGCATTCGCGGTTCTTTGCGAGATTTGGTCAAAAAGCAGCCTCTCAGTGAAGTGAAAGCAAAGACATATATAAAACAGACGTTACGGGGGCTACAGTATTTGCATGATCAGGGTGTTATTCATCGTGATATCAAAGCGGCTAACTTGTTGCTAACTGAAGATGGTACAATTAAATTGGCTGATTTTGGTGTGTCAACGAGAGTGAATAACATGGCTATGACATATGCTGGATCACCGAACTGGATGGCTCCTGAAGTAATGCTTGGCAAAGGTGCCTCTACAGTGAGTGATATATGGTCTCTTGGCGCTACTGTTGTTGAGTTACTTACTGGCAATCCACCGTTTTATAATTTGGTGAATGAAGCAGCTTGTTATGCCATTGTTAATGATGTTTATTATCCTCCAGAACATCTTTCTTCAAAATGTAAGAAGTTCATTGAATGTTGTTTTCAGAAGAATATGTTCAAGAGACCCCAGGCTCATCAGTTATTACAGAATGTTTGGCTACAGGAAGGTAAAGATAAGTTGGAGCAATTCCGCGAGGATCCTACACCAGTTGACAAATGGGATGCAGATTTTTTTCAAATTGATGCAGTTACGAGGTCACCATCTCCCAAAAAACAATTAGGCGATTCTTATAAGTACACTGACCAGTTGAAAACAGGTAATCTACTAAATTCTCCCGATGTAATTATGCAAAATGTTACGGCCGAGGAAATGTCTGACTTAATGTTTGAAATCGGGACATCAGATTCCCAGAAGGGTACGCAAGGGAAAATATTGTCTAATTTGTTTGCTCTAGATAAAGATTATCTTTCATGTGCTGGTTCCAAACTATTTGTTTCTATGGGCGGAGTTCCTTTGCTAATGAAGCATGAGAAAGTTTTGGCAACATATTTTTCATCAAATATCCCATTGTTAGTCCAATGTGGTATATTAACTTATGTCAATTCGTTGCAGAACACTCCTTTTTTGCTTCAAATAGTGGAGTATTTAAATCGTACGTTAAGCTCAGAACGATGGGCAAAATGGTGCTCTACGGTAAGTTCACTACAGGATGCGCTTACTAAAGAGCTATTGCTCGGTAACAAGTCAGCCGAGTTTATTCTTCTACAGCTTTCTACTTCTCCTGCATTCCTGTTTGATTTTACTAAATTGATGATTCCCAATTTCAGTGGGTCGAAAGCAAAACATGTCATTTTCAAATGCTTCAATAATATTTTAAAGCGAGCATATTCTGTCGACCTCAGCTATACGCCAACAAATTCGGTTTCAGCGTCATCAACAATCAGTTCACTACAGTTTCATGTCGATTCTTCATTGTATCCTCGTGGTGAGATTTTGCCAGACGACTTTGTCGATTGGCTTCTTAAATTTATTCCTTATACTGATGGTTCATCAAAGGAGATAAAGATCTTTTTAGAACTTTTCTATTACTCAAGTCATTTAAACCCAAAGAGGTTGAGACAACTAGTCGAAAGCAATAAGTTCTTACCATTTATTTCTGACTTGCAGCAAAATGTCAAGTTCTTGCATTCGGCAACGTGCCTGAATGTTTGCGTTGATATATCAAATGAACTGAATAAGGCCGCTTTCCCAGAAATGTTAAATATAGCGAACCGCTTTCTCGAACACTCTGAATTATTTACAAATACAGTGGAAATAATTTTAAACTGCACTCTTTTCGCAATACGTGAAGGGTACCAATGCGATGTTAATAGACAGCGCACTTTAATTGAAGTGGATAAAAATGGCATTAAATGTGGATCAATAGCATGTGGGATTTTAATTAACAGGTTTTTTGAGAAGGAGGATCAGTTTCCAAAATTTGTTGCAAAATATACAAGATTGCTTGCTCTCCCTCCTTTCGGTAAACTATGTTACGATTTGGTACTCGATCCAAGGTTTGTTGACAAGGTAACTCGTATCTTCACGTTGTATCAAGCAAGTTTAATTATCCAAATTGATGCATTGAAATTCCTTAAGATAGCACTAACAAGAGCATTGGAATATACACCACCTAGTAAAGGTACAAAGGATATCAACCCCAAGAAACTGCTTGAATCTACATTGAATAATCCAATATATAACACTAACGAACATCAACTTAACCAAACAGTTGGTAGATTGTCAAAATTCTTACTGTCGAATTGGACGTCAAGTAAGTTACCTCAACTTATACATCCAAACACCTCTGGCCCACTACTTGATCCATCGATCATATCCCCCCCTCATTCCCCTCCGCCTTCCCGACAGGCTCGCTTAGGTAAGGTTGGGAACGACTCAATTTTAATCCATCAGCTGAGTGACGACATAGCGTCTCTTTGTAAAGGAAATCATAGACCTGTGCATGATTTTGAAGGGTTTTTGATTCCAAGTAAGGTACCATCAGGCGATTGATTAATTGAATTTTTAACAAACTATTATTATGGTCTTTTTAGGAAAAATATAAACAAAATAAAAACTTACGTTTCGTAATCAATCTTCAAAGTCGACATATGTAATTTATCACCTAAGTAATTTCTCAGCAGTAGATGTGTACATTCGGGGAAAACTAATGCTCAATTGAAAAGCAGCATTATCAAGATCTTGCTTCATAACACCCAGTTCCGCTTTACCAACATGCTTCATGTTGAACCGAAACGTAGAGCAAATGATAGTCATTATCCGGAGCAGTTTGGACATCCACAGCCAAATGAGTTTGAAGTACTAGAGGAAATCGGGCGTGGTTCTTTTGGGTCGGTTCGCAAAGTTATACACATTCCTTCGTCGAAGCTAATGGTTAGAAAGGAGATAAAATACGGAAATATGAATGCACGCGAAAGACAGCAGCTTATAGCAGAGTGCTCAATATTAGCAAGGCTCCGCCATGAAAATATAGTGGAATTTTACAATTGGGGTCATTCATCTTCAGTTAAGAATAATGCTGATTTAATGGATGATGGTGAAGTACTTTATCTCTACATGGAATATTGTTCTTATGGAGATTTATCTCATATGATAAAGCATTATAAAAACCAAAGAAAATACATCAGCGAAGCCGATGTATGGAGGATAATGGTTCAGGTACTTCTCGCTCTGCATAAATGTCATACATCTAATGATATACCACCTCTAGAGACAATATATGATAATATACCGAAGCAATACGATGATAAGCTCGGAAAAGGTAATTTGGTGATTCATAGAGACTTAAAACCAGGTAATATATTCCTGAAAGGGGATGAAAAAGGTAAGAGAGGGTCGCATATAAATTACAGCAAGGTATGTGTCAAACTTGGTGATTTTGGGCTGGCAAAATCCCTACAATCAAGCATTGAGTTGGCTACAACATATGTTGGAACGCCATACTATATGTCCCCGGAAGTCCTAATGGATCAGCCTTATACACCATTGAGTGATATATGGTCTTTTGGTTGCGTTGTATTTGAGATGTGTTCTTTGCGTGTTCCTTTTCCAGCCAAAAACTTCATGGAATTACAGAGGAAGATTCAAAATGGTAGCATAGACCCACTTCCCGAGCATTATAGTCGAGATTTAGAGCAATTGGTACGCTCATGCATTCAAATAAATGAAAATAACCGTCCCAGTGCATTCGATCTACTTAAAGGAATGCAGATGAGGATAGCAAGGAAGGCTTTACAACTAGAAAGGTTTGAAAGCCGGCTTCTGGAATATGAGAAGGAGTTAACCATGATCGGAGAAATGTTAGAAAAACAAGCCAAGGATTATGACAAAGAACTTAAGGATATTAAGACACAGTATAGGATAGATTTTGAAAATGCAGTAGATAAAAGGATGCGAGAGCTCATCGGTGTAAAACGCGCTCAAGTAACGCCTGAAAATCACGGAAGATATCACACTCGTCCACATTCTCTTCCCCGCAGACCCTGATCAAAGGGATATGTTTTTCATTATTCGACTTAACGAGTGTGTTTTTACGTATTTTAATTTACAAGACTATTCACTGTTATAATTTCGGAAACACAGCTAGGCTGGTTTCATTGCCATTGTTTTCCTGTCAACGCTTCGTAAGCCTCAATGTACTTGCTTCTACTCTTGTTAACAATTTCTTCAGGCATCTCGACGCCATCAACACCGTTTAACCCTTTAGAGGTTAACCAGTCTCTTAAAAACTGCTTATCATAGGAATCTTGTCCATGACCAACCGCATAAGATGAGCCAGCCCAGAACCTTGAAGAGTCTGGTGTAAGAACCTCATCAACAAGAATAATCTCGTTTGTCTCTTCGTCAATACCAAACTCGAACTTCGTGTCAGCGATAATGATTCCTTTGCTTTTCGCGTATTCCTTGCACTTGGTATACAATTTAATAGCAAGGGCTGCAACGCGATCATTCAATTCCTTTCCAACCAATTGCGCTGCCTGTTCTGGTGAGATGTTTTCATCATGATCACCCTGCTCGGCTTTAGTTGAAGGGGTGTAAATCGCCTCTGGGAATTCTTGCGACTCTTGTAAACCCTCTGGTTGGGGTAATCCGTGAACAGTACCACTCTTCTTATATTCCTTCCATGCTGATCCTGTGATATACCCACGGACAATGACCTCCAATGGTATCAACTTATGCTTTTGGACCAAAAGGGAGCGTCCAGAAAGCTGCTTTCTGTACTTCTCTTCCTTTAACTTCTCCGGTAAGTAGTCATACATTGTCTTACCCTCTTCAATATGCTTCAAATGGTTACGCACATCGTCCTTGAGTAGATCAAACCAAAACTCAGAGAGACGGGTCAACAAAACACCCTTATCTGGGATCGCATTTTGCATAATCACATCATATGCGGAGATACGATCTGTAGCGACAAATAGTAAAGTTTGATCATCAACCTCGTAAATATCTCTAACTTTACCCCTAGCAACTAAAGGTAGAATACCATCTAGGTCAGTTTTAACAACAGTCATATTCTATCAACTCTATCTTAATTCAACAACAGCACAATATAGCTAAACTTTTTACAATTCCCGAAAATACCAAGGAGACAGAATCTTCTTATATATTTTCTTAATTACTACTTCATTAGTTTAGTTCACTAATTATAAGCGTAAAAAACTAATTTTGTAAGCCTTAGGAAAACCAGAGTCAAGTTCGTAGAACAAACAACTCTTGAAGAAACGTTCAATAAGTAAACCCACCGCCATATCTCAGTAAATCTAACCGGGAAAGGTGTGTAATTACCGTAACCCAGCCTTTGTAGGAGAGCAAGCTTTTGTTCAAAACACGTGACCCAATCATTATTTGTCACTCCCACACGAAGATAGTTCAAAAGAAACGACACCAATAAAGTAAAATTTAGTAGAGAGTACTAATGATTTCGTATTAAACAAAGGACAACAATCGAAACCTGTTGCTGTCGTGATCCCAATTGGAGTCTGTTACAGCATTGTTAGCTTTATTCTTCAAGGCTCCTAGGCTAAAGTTGATAGTCAATTTGTGTTCACCATTTGGGACATTCAGGAAGCTGAAACACATAATATTAAGGTCATCCACATAACAGCTAGACTTTGAATCCCGGTTCAGGACCTCATAAATTATCCTTACTTTTAGATATCATTAATCCTTGACTGAGATACAATAGTAGAGTCTTGCTATCGAATATAAAGGATAGCTGTGGGAAGTGTCGCCACTTGTGATTAATTAGGGATCGGTTTTATTGTTTTTAAGAAGCGCTTCAGTTGAAAAAGCATGTCTAACTTGATTGATAAGGCTTACGGACAGTATGCAGCGAGTAAGGGTAGTGGAACACTTTCATCACATCATCACTCGCTTCTATCGGATCCTGAGCTAGTAGATGATTATCAGGATATTATGCAGGGCCTTTCGAGCGCTGGAACTGGGCTAAAAACAGAAGATGAAATGAGTACTAGTGCCAGTGTTGTTGTTACCTCGAGGCCCACGACTCCAAATAAAAAGCCGCCACCTGGCTCGGCGGAAAAGCAGGAAACCGTGGTTCCCAAGCAGGCGCTGGGATCACCGCTGAAACAGATGGTTCAAACGAGTGAGTTCGAGTCGAGCACGCTGCGAAGTAAACAAGGTGTGGATTCGCTGAAATTAGTTGCTAGTGCAGGTGAGAAGTCTCGGGCTGAGAGCGTGAGTGAAGTGTCGAACGAATCAGGGTATGAGGGTTCTAGTGTTGGCGAGGCAAGTTCAAATTACAGTGTTGAAGACGAGCAATCGCCATATTGCTATTCTGACTCGGATTTTGAAGAGAGTGTCGAACGAGGGCTACAGCAGATGGATATTGATATAGTGGGTAAGGAGGAGTCCACTCTTCATCCAACTCGAAAACCTCCTTCTGCAGATAAAAAATTGGTGGGAAGTTTCTTTAAAAACGCTAGGCGGGCCAGTTTGGACAGCAGCGATGATGTAGAAGGCCAATTAGACTCCTCTGATGAGGACTCGGCGAAGTGCCCTGAGTTAGAGGAAGATGATAACGGCGATGAGTATATTCCTTTGCCACCGCCACAAGAGTTAGATCCAAGCAAGTTGTACGCTCTTTATGCATTCCAAGGACAGGATCCATCGTATTGTCAACTAGAGCAGGATCAAGATTGCGTTTTATTAAATGACCAAGACTCCTATTGGTGGTTGGTTAAGCGCTGCTCTGACGGTAAAATTGGCTTTGCCCCTGCCGAACTTTTGGAGACCTTCCCGGAACGGCTTGCAAGACTAAATTGTTGGAAGAATGAAAATCTCTCCTCTCATGGGACCCCAGAAGATGTTACTGAGCCGCCAAAGTCCAGTGAATACGACATTGAAAGTCCTATGAAAACACTGGATGAGAATGCTAAGTCAGTTAGTTTCAATGAAGTTGTCGCCTATGCAGAGCGATACATCCAACTATCTGCCTCTGATGATAACATTGAAGTTGATTCGAATTCAGATAATGAAGGGCATGACGTTATCCTGCATATAGACGAGATTCACGAAACAAAGCTAATTGATCACCATCCCACCAACGATGGTGTCAGCGATATTATAAGCGATGCTGCTTTTACGACAGCAGACATGCTGCCGTTAGATGTTAAAAAAACGAGAAACTACAAGAGGGATATAAGTAACAGTGATAATAATGGCAACAATTATAGCAATAACAATAATAATGAGGATGATACTGCCGGTAGCAGTGTCAATAACGGTACAGGTGACAGTCCTGTTGGGCTTAGAAATACGATGGTTCGTAAAGAACAAAACTATAACATAGATGATGATCTGAAACAAATTTTTAAAGCTCCTGTGGTTCCTTTTTCACAGGCGCGTGGGAATGACATTTCACGGTCGAGTTCTCACAATTCCATTTCGACTATTGGGGAATACTCTCCCTCTTCTTCCGAATACACGAATGATTCGCCGCAGTTCGATAATGATGGGAAATTTACTAGAAAATCCGTAGATGATAGCTTTCCGACTACCAGAGCAATCCAGGACATTTCTCGGTTAGTCAGCGACGCAACTGATGAAACTTTGAATATCGAATCTCCATCAGTGCGACCAACAGGTCAGCTTACGAATTCTTCGGTTACTGAAGAATCTCCATTCTCATCCAGTTCTACGGCGGATATTAATACTATTATAACCAAGGCGGACTCTGACGAATGGCTTGTGTGTTCACAAAAAATTCAAAATTCTTTTTCATCAATTGCTAGCACACAATCTCTTGGGAAATCTGCTCATCATCCAATTATTGATGAGCTCTATGAAGCGGTTTTTGAAAGGATAAATGAGCTGCAGCAGAAACTGGAAAAACTGAAGAGTTCCAGTCCTGATGAAACTGCTTGAGTCTATAAGTTTGCATTATCTCCTACGTGAAAATCGTAATTATTCTATTATACTACTTACCATTGTGTAAAATCAATCGTAATTCTGGAGGAGTTTTTAAAATCCATTAGAGATCATTATATAAAATTTTTTTTCTATATAGTCTCATCTCCAAAGCTATACGATTTTATCGTACACTGAGTAAAAACAATTACACTGCATCCTCACTGCCAGGCTGCTCTCTCCTTGACTTCAAATATGGATAGTTTGGATCTGGATGAAGCAAGTTTATTAAACTTGTCTTCTGTCCTTGTTCATTCAATGTCGCCGTCATCGGCAGACAGAATGCAAGCAATGGACACCTTGGAATCATTAAAAACTGAGAGAGATATTTTAAGTTATCTTTGTTTTCTGTTAACCAAGGGCCACGAAAGTTCAATATTAAGATCTCAGTATGATCTGAATACTCTACATAACTTATGTGCAACGGCAGGAATACTTTTAAAGAATTTTCTCCCTCGTTCTCACATAGCCAACTATGATTTGACGTATTTGAAGGTAACAATCACTGATGGTTTATATTCACCTATCAATTTGGTATCTAATGTCACTGGTATTGTTATAACTAACCTTTTTAGTAATTACTATCGACAACACAGAAATGATCCAATGGGAGTAGAGACGCTGTCTAAACTTCTGCAAATGGCATCTAATGGAAACAGTGCTTCAATGAAAGCGATTTCTAAGATAATGGAAGATAATGCACAGTTTTTCCAGTTCCCATTTGCCGGTGTCGATAATATATTAGATGTACTTCTTACCCATTTTTTGCAGTTCATGGCGTCACACGATACAATAATAATTGCAGAAGCAATTAAATGTATGAATTGTTTTATTCAGATGTCTGTCCCATCTGTTGATGACAAGATTGATGCTTTCCTAGAGAATTTGATTAATCATGCAACCTCTAATGAGAATAATCAGATAAGACAACAGATCTGTATTGCATTTACTAGACTATTGAGCTTCAGGCGAGATAAGCTAGTTGTCCACCTCAATGGAATTGTGCAATTTGTCTTACACTTAATGGAAACAAGTGATGACGATAGTTTAGGTCTGGAGGCATGTGAATTTATTTTAGCATTTTGTTCCGATAAGAATATACCAGAAACGTCCATCCGTATATACGTGAAAGATATAGTTCCCATATTGTTACGGAAGATGGTTTACGATGAGGAGAGTCTCCTCAACTTAGAGGTGAGCAATGACGATGATGCTGATATTGAAGATAAGGATGAAGACATTAAGCCAGTATCATCAAACATCAATAGAAAACATAGTGGAAACAGTGATGGAGATACTGATGATGGCGATGATGACTCAAACGTGGATCACAACTGGAATTTAAGAAAATGTGCTTCTGCCAGTTTAGATATGCTAACCAATCTATTCCCTGTGGATGTGACAGAAATTGCATTCCCCATTATCACTGAACATCTGACATCAGAAAACTGGTATAGTCGTGAAGCATGCGTTTTGGCACTTGGTGCAATTGCTGAAGGTGGCATGAAGTGCTTTGATCGTCACATTCCTGCATTGATTCCGTTTTTAGTGGAACAACTAAAGGATACTTGGGCGCCAGTAAGGACTATTACATGTTGGACTTTAAGCAGATTCTCTACATGGATTTTGGAAGATCATACAGAATTCTTGCTTCCTGTATTAGAGCCTATATTAGAGGTTTTACTTGATAAAAAGAAGGCGGTACAAGAATCGGCAATAACAGCTGTTGCCGTTTTTATTGAGAACTGTGATGCAGAGCTGGTGGAAATGCTGCTTTATAACAAATTGTTGAACAGTTTCAACCAGTGCTTCCATCTTTATAAGAAAAAGAACTTAATCATATTATATGATGCTATTAGCCGACTTGCTGAAAAGGTTGAAATGGATGAAGTCGCTTTACAATCACTATTTCCTCATATGATTAATAAATGGACGTCCTTAAGAGATACTGATAAAGAATTATGGCCATTAATGGAATGTCTTTCATACTGTGCGGTCTCACTAGGCGATAAATTCACGCCTATGGCACCCGAGGTATACGACCGTACCTTTAGGATTCTTTGTCGCTGTGTTGACTTGGAACTCAAATCACAAACTGACCCTTCGATTGATGTTCCAGAGAAAGACTTCGTCATTACGTCTCTTGATTTGATAGATGGTATTTTGCAGGCACTAGGTGGCAAAGCTCTGATGCTATTCTTCCCTGATGAGAATATGACATTTTTCACTTTACTGAAACATTGTTTGGTGGATCCAACACATGATGTAAGACAAAGCTCTTACGCCTTGATTGGAGATATGTCTGTTACGTTCAATCAGGAAGTGATGTCTCCTCTCTTAGCTACCACCTTAAAATCTATTGTTCAAGACATAATGTATAACGATGATCCTGAAGCTACCTCATGTGTTAATAATGCGGTATGGTCACTTGGATTGATTGCGGAGCGCAATGATATTCGAGAATATATCATTGACATAGTTAGGGCGGTGCTGGATCTCTTCACTTCCACAAATACCTCACAAAAATATGTTTTGGAAAACTTGGCTGTAACGATTGGACGGCTTGCGATTTTTCATGCTGAACAACTGGCTCTAGAACCTTTTACATCTGAAGAACTATTAAGGAAATGGTGCACTATAGCCAAAGATTTGCAAGATACTGAAGAAAAAGTGTCATGCTATGGAGGTTTTCTTAAGATTCTGAAACTAATGGACTCCTCTAAAAACTTAAGCAGCCGGGCTCTTTATCAATTCATATGCGGGCTATCAAAAGGTATACCTCATGATACCCTTATCTCCTGGCAGCAAGATTTATACGTGATATTCCTGCGACACCAAGCAGAGCTAGACGTGGTCATTCCTGGTCTTAAAGAAAGTGAATACGAAGTGCTTTCTTTTTGCACAAGTTTATAGATGGGACAATTATATAATTAATACAAAATCATTGAGCATCATATACCGAACTGCTACAATTCTATTCCAAGTGTAGTTCTGTTTGGTTATTACTAGAAATTAACCTTTTTTGACGAATCAGTATCATGAACGGTAGAATCATTATTTCTGTCTTAATACTCTTGAGGCGCTGTTCTGTATTTTCTCTTCATATGTTCACAAATTATAGATTACAATGCAATAATCATCTAATAACCTTTCATAAGTATGGTTATTGCCATAGTTAGACTGGACAAGACTGGGGATGCTATCAGAGCTTTGACCAACTTAATGATACCGCATAAAACCTGCACAAGATATCCATATGACATTTTTTAAGCACATAAAAACCCTTCGCTCAACTTAGAAGGGGCTAGACCTTTAAATGATATATTTGAGGTGTATTTTCACTAGTGCTGTCACTCCGAGGGTTGAATTAAGCTGGGCGGCTATTTTGTTATCTCATGCTAATCTTCCTGTTGACCAGCAACATTACTCTGCTGTAATCCCAAATGCAACATCCATAAACCGTATTCAGCTTTTGATAACTTGCGATCTATTAAAAATCCATTGGATAATAATTATCTGAGCAAACGCCATCAATAGAATTATCCATATACCGTACATTGAAAATTTAACTACACTGCTTAAAATTGACTGCACAGTATGATAGTTTCTATTGTTCCTAGTTTTGTAATATTGCAGTGTATGCTTTAGAACATTGAATTGTCGTTCCATTCTATCAATTGAGCCTTTTAACATCTCCTGTATCGAATAACCTTCCGTAATGTATATGCTATTCTTTACAGGTTTCTGTGTCTGTTCCAACTCCGCAGTTGTCTGAGCATTCTCACACCGATGTTCGAACTCCATATCAATGAACTTATTACTATTAGATATTTCTTTGAAGCATATGGCGTATTCGCCTTTGTTATGCACCCTGAACTGCCATTCTTCCTGTTTTACTCTGGATCTCTCAATTAAAGGCTTTGATTCGCCATTGGGGCCAAATACTTTGTAGTCAAGCTCAAATTTATTGGTATAACTCTGTTGAACCGTAAAGTAATAGAGTATAGTACAGTCTGGTTCTGCTATCGTTTGATAGAAACATTCCTCTTCGAGCGGACCTAGTTCGAATGTTAAAGGGGATGACGTACAGAACGCAGCAAACATCAATGTGAAACCAATTGTCCAAAAGAGACTCCTAGCTATATTTTCCATAACGCATACATTACACCACTCTTTACAACACTAACTTTTAGTGCTAATCGGCTATTTGAAAGTATTGGCGTTATACTGGTTGTAGACTTTATAATAGCCTAGAAAAAAGAAATAGTGAAAACACAACGTGACCTTGCTTAAGTCTGATCATAATAACATTAGAAGTTGAAGTGCAATACGAGAGCAGCGAGTGTGAGTTATACTTCTCTGTTTAATATAGGCTAGATGACTTCCGACATACCTGTTGAGGTTGTTCAGGAAATGGAAGATCTGTGTAATGCAGTTCCACAACTAGCAGAAAGTTATCGACTAATAGACAAGATCGGTGAGGGTACTTTCTCATCAGTATACAAGGCTAAGGACATTAAAGGTAGAATTATAGCACGTTTTAAGGATCATTTTTGGGAAGTTGATGATGATGAGAAAGACTGCCGTGATAGTGGGCCATTTGTCGCGTTAAAGCGGATATATGTGACATCATCGCCACAACGTATATACAACGAATTGAAACTCCTATACATGTTAAGTGGGAACCATAGTGTGGCTCCATTGTGTGACGCAATTAGATATAACGACCAAATAGTTGCGGTTCTTCCCTGGTATCCTCACGAGGAGTTTAGGAATTTTTACAGAGATTTACCTATTAAAGGTATCAAAAAGTGCATTTTCGAACTACTACAGGCATTGAAGTTCGTACATTCAAAAGGTATCATCCATCGAGATGTTAAGCCAACTAATTTTCTGTATAATCCAATTTTGGGGAAGGGTGTTCTTGTGGATTTTGGTTTGGCGGAACTTGAGCCAGATAGAGAAGAAAACTTGAACGAACTGGGAAATAATAAGGATATTAGGTCGTGTGAAACATATTGTCCTTGCGGATCTAGCTACAATGTGCCGCAGAAGACGAATCTTATTACTATTCAAAATGGCAAAGTTATTTATAATTGCAAAAACCAAACCGTGACCGGAAGCGTTGCAAACAGTGCATTGGATTTGACCGTGGGGTATCCTAAGAATGAAACGCGTAGGAGTAAGCGTGCTAATAGAGCAGGAACAAGGGGTTTCCGTGCTCCTGAAGTTTTAATGAAGTGTTCTCAACAAACCACTAAGATAGATATATGGTCCGTTGGAGTTATTTTGCTTTCATTTCTCTCAAGAAGGTTTCCTATGTTTCAAAGTTTGGATGATACAGACTCCTTGCTTGAAATGTGCTGTATTTTTGGTTCGAAAGCGATGAAGAATACTGCTCAGTTGCATGGTTTGGGTTTGGAACTTCAGGGCTTGGAAGGAATTACTCAAGATGGTATTTCTAATGGATTAAGAGGATATGTAAAACAACTATTGGAAGAAGAATGCAATGCTGCAACGTTTCCATATTACAGTGTTGCATTTGAAACGTTGGATTTTTTGAACAAATCCAAGAGACAAGTGACGCCCAGTTTGGGCAGTAGTGGTAGTACGATATCTAGCGACGAGCGAAGTGGAGACGAGGGTGCATTAGACTTGCGTAAAGAAAGAGCATACAGTGATTACTCAGAAAGAGTATGGGACGACCACTTTTGGTGTTTTGATGTACTTGATAAATGTTTTGAAATGGATCCTAAGAAGAGGAGCAGTGCGGATGAGTTGTTACAGCACCTTCTATTTAGTGAACTAACTGAAAAAGATACTTCAACCGAAAATGATGAATTAGTCACTATCGAATCCTAATATATATTCACATATGGGGATGACTTACGAGATATAATACCACCAATTACAGGTTCCAATAGCATTTATATAATAGAAATAGCAAGATATAGTCATATTTTAAAGCATAATCTTCATTAGAGAATGTAAGGAATTAAAAACGCTCTTTTAGTGCCATAGTTCTTGTTCTTCTTCTGAGCCCATATGTACATTTGTACTGATGAAACAACTAGGAAGATAACTGAAAATACATTTAGCTTCGAGATGACTGTGAAGCATATCCAAGCCCAGACTTCAAACGTGTAGTTGGGGGAAACAAAATATTTAAAGATCCCATCGTTGATTGGCACTCTAGCAGTAACGCCCCTGGCTTTTTGAGCGTCACCCCATCTACGGAGCTGGACGTGAGAGTATAAATTCCAGATCTCAGAAGTGATAAAAAATCCAACCATGTTATTCCTATATTTGACATAGCTATCAGCGAACTTATCGACTGGCAACAAGAACCCATAGCCAAAATAACTCAATGCTATCATTCCATTTAATACCCAGTAGTGAAAAGAGTTTTTGAAGAGATTGAACAATGGCATCGTTGAATGCGAGAAGGAATGGACAAAGAAAGTCTCAAATTCACGTTTCAAATAGTGTCCAATGATTAAGAGATATAGTAAGCGGCTCAGTTGAGGATCGTAATTAACTGAGGAAGAGTGCAGATAAGCATACTCCGGTGACCGAGAAAGAGCGTATAGGAGACTATGGACCAAGATAGGACCAAAATATTCGACGACGAAAACTAGCCTCCAGGAAATTTGAGGCCCCAGATCTTTGAAATATAGTGTCTCTTCATTATGTTCCTTGAAAAAACTAGAAGACTGGATGGGAATTTGTTTATTTTCCTTCTGGTAGGTCAATCTCAAGCGATTAGTGCTGATACTTTTATTAGCCTTAGACACTTCCGCCAATACTGACTCCAGGCTATCCGCAGAGGCAATGCTCACGTCCTTCAATCCCTTCGAGCGTGACTTTACTAAAATCGGCATAATTCAATGCTTTATAATTGAGAAATTATTTGTATTACTTTGATTATTAGTAAGTTACCATGAATGCGTTAGATACTAACATTTTTAACCCGTATTATCTCCAGCCGATATTCCCATACCACTATACCTTTTTACGAACACCATCGTCTCGAGAACTTCACATCTAGTGCATGCAGACTGGCTTTTTGCACTTTCTTCGTCTCTAAGTATTATAAATGTCTCACAGCCATATATCCACATATTGAGGCTCTAACAAGCGCTTGGTTACCTTAACCTCTGTTTTTGCATTTGGGAATCAACAGCCATGTTGGAAATGGTGATTTAAGCGCCCAAGTTCAGCACTCTGTACGGAGCCGTGCCACATGACATCACCTTCCTCAAATGTTTTTCTTTTGGACTCGTTTCTTTTTTGAAAATTTTTCAACTCATCTCTTTTGTCAAAGAACTCATCTCAACACTTAATAACAGTAAAAACCTGCATCTTACCAAGAGGCTTGCTTTTTTCCGAAGACAAGAATAGATTAATCTATATTATCAATAAAGTTACACAATGGCTTTTCAACCAGGTTCTAGAGGCGGCAGAGGCGGTTTTGGCGGCAGAGGTGGCTCCAGAGGTGGTGCTAGAGGTGGTGCCAGAGGTGGTTCCAGAGGTGGTTCCAGAGGTGGCAGTTTCGGTGCCCGTGGTGGCTCAAGAGGTGGCAGTTTCGGTGCCCGTGGTGGTGCTAGAGGTGGCGCTAGAGGTGGTCGTGGTGGTGCTTCTAGAGGCGGTCGTGGTGGTGCTAGAGGTGGTGCCAAGGGCGGCGCTAAAGTTGTCATCGAGCCTCACAAGCACGCCGGTGTTTTCATTGCTAGAGGTAAGGAAGATTTGCTAGTTACAAAGAATGTTGCTCCAGGTGAATCTGTTTACGGTGAAAAGAGAGTTTCTGTCGAAGAACCTTCCACCGAAGAAGGTGTTCCACCAACCAAGGTCGAATATCGTGTTTGGAACCCTTTCAGATCCAAGCTTGCTGCCGGTATTATGGGTGGTTTAGATGAATTGTTCATTGCCCCAGGTAAGAAGGTGCTGTATCTAGGTGCTGCTTCTGGTACTTCTGTTTCCCACGTCTCTGATGTCGTCGGTCCAGAAGGTCTAGTCTACGCTGTGGAGTTCTCTCATAGACCAGGCAGAGAATTGATCTCAATGGCCAAGAAGAGACCAAACGTTATCCCAATTATCGAAGATGCTAGACATCCACAAAAATACAGAATGTTGATCGGTATGGTTGATGCAGTGTTTGCTGATGTCGCACAACCTGATCAGGCCCGTATTATCGCTCTAAACTCTCACATGTTCCTCAAGGATCAAGGTGGTGTCGTTATCTCTATCAAGGCCAACTGTATTGACTCTACTGTGGATGCTGAAACCGTTTTTGCCAGAGAAGTTCAAAAATTGAGAGAAGAAAAGATCAAACCATTGGAGCAATTGACTCTGGAACCTTATGAGAGGGACCATTGTATTGTTATCGGTAGATACATGAGAAGCGGTTTGTAAGCAATCAATATCTCCGCTATAGAGTTAACAACTGAAACTCGTTACTGCGACTCATGTCGTCATATATTTGTTCTGCATCTTTTTGCCTTGTAAAATAGACTTTTCTGTAGTATTTTGTATAGCTGCCATTAGGAAAGAAATATTAAAAGAGAATAATACACTGATTTACTATATATTGCTTGTGCCGCAGCAGTTAATACGCACTAAAAATGTCAGCTATGTACAAGGAAGATTGGCTGATATTTCTTCATAAGATAAGACTCAGTTATATGTTGCGAAGCTAACACTTTGTTAAAAGAAAACAAAAAGCAATCATTACCTAATACATAGAACAACTATTTGTAATTATAAGAGGCATATAATATTGGTTATGCTCCAAGCCATACCTATCTTCTGTTAAACAGATATACTAGAATAGGAGAGGTAACCTATGAGCCATAATGTCTGCTCCTGAACCGCAAGGGAATAATTCCATTATAGAAATTGAGAGTGACCCGGAGGAGGACCAACGTATTATAAATCAATATAGACAGACAAGATTAGTGCCAGATAGACGTTTAAATCGTCCAAGAGATGCATCAAACAGGTTTGTTAATGCAGATACCTACTCTTTACAACTACAGAATGCAGAAGATGGAGATGATGGGGACGATTTGCAAATTGTAAACGAAGTATATCTAGATGATGAGGGCCCTATCGATGGTATGGCTGATTTTGTTGATTTAGAACGTAATACACCATCGAGCAGGCTGGTAGTGAACTATGTTAATGGTGAGACGTCTGAGGCTTCGCGAGAAGACGACGAAATAGCTATTATAGAAGAGCGAACGGTGCAGCCTACCTTTTTGTTGAACCTCCCGATCGGCCAAACACTTCGAATTAGTGGCACGATTGAGGATCGCCCAGCAAGAAGATCGTTCGAGACACAGCGTACCGCCAGAGTTAATCTTTTGCGAAGGGCCGCTAGAGGTGCACAAAGGCTTTTTATGACTGATCCAGATAGTGACCAGAATGACGAAACTGAAGCTAATAATGACGGCGAATACCTGCCACAAGCTGTGGTGAGGCAACGGCAACAAGCGGCAATGCAGAATCGAATGCAGCGCCAACTTAGACAGAGGTCTTTACGACAAAGAGAGCATCTAACGGATCCTGAGGTAGAACTCCTGGACCCCGAAATAAGAAGTATGTTTTACCATGCGGAAACCCCACATGAGCTACGAACTATGCTCAACTCGAGAGGCATAGATGCAAACGCAAATTCTCAGAACCTTGTGCAACTTTACATGAGATTCCGTTCCAGGCAGTTAAACAACTGGGCAAGGCAACGGGCCCAAGATTTTTATTTTAGAGCTAATACTTCTTCAGGCCGTGAAGAACCGAATACAAACCATTCATTACGTCCGTTACGTCACCAGCATCCATTAAACCAGCAGCGGGCGCCTTTCACAAGCTACGTCTTAGCAAGGTCGCTAGGAAACCTGGGGCCATGGCGTCACGACCTCTTGGGAGAAGATGAGGAGGAAGTAACGCAAAATATTATAGACCTGATCCAGGCAAGAGAAGAAAGGGACCTCGACAACCGTAAAAGAAAGTACATGGAAGATACCAAGTCCCAGCAACAAAAATTCATAGAAAGAGCCCAGTCGCTCCCGGATAAGTACTGCGCTTCATTTGACCCGACTCCGAAAATGAGAATTACTATGGAAAGAAATGGCAAGACCGAGGAAGTCATGGTGACAGACGATCAGACTGCTAAAAACTACATCGAAATACCCGTCTGCTGTCTATGCGGAGTAGAGTTGGGGCTCGGCATTCCGGATGACTTTAAGGGCATTTCGCAGGTTGATCGGGCAGTTTCATTTGAGAGTCTTGTGTCAAAATACGATTTCAGGTCTCCTTACCAAGCCTTAGCACGCCCGTCCGTTGCGGATCGAAACCTGTCCAAGAGGACGTTCGTTGCACACTGTGGGCACACTTTCTGTGGCAGGTGTTTTGCTCGTATAAATAATGCTAAGAAGTTTTCTAAAGTTTCAAAAAAGCGATTAGCTGAGTTGAGAGGACCCTCTCATCCGGACAACTATGGGCCACGTATATGTCCGACAGAAGGATGTAAAGGTCAGTTACGTGCTAGAGGAAAAATGCGAGAGGTTTATTTTTAAACTGGAGAAGAGTCATCTACTGTATACGTTAATGTGATTATTTACGCGACATATCTTTTTGATAAAGGACTGCTAGAAAAGTAATTTTTTTAATTAGTGATTCTATTACCAAGATATAACTTTGAAACGATTTAGAGGTTCAACTATTTAGCCAATATCAAACTGGTAATCAGGTCTATTGATTTGGTGTATATAATCAATAATGAGCAAAGTAGGAGGGAAGTTGATTTTCGCATTATGTGTTGGAATAATCACAACAGGTACAATTAATTCTGTCATAACAAAGTTTCAGGACAACCAGTGTATCAGGGACTGCGCCACTGCATCTCCATTACTCTTTAACCAACCGTTGATGCAGACTTTGCAGATGTTTATTGCGGAGGCCCTAATGCTTCCGTTGTTTTATTTCACAGGGAAGCGTAAACGGATATCCTTAGATGTTGTGCCACGTACTAGCAATACTTACTTGTTGTCTTTACCGGCAATATGTGATGTTTGTGGGTCCACGCTACTAAACCTTTCATTGATTTTGGTTCCAGTGTCTATATTTCAGATGGCGAGAGGCGCGGTGATTGTATTCGTCGCTGTGTTTAGTGCGGTGTTTCTAAATAGGTCTATAAGCCGTAAAGAATGGGTATCTATGGCAATAGTTGTGCTGGGAGTGGCTATTGTAGGACTTAGTGGTATGGCAGGTTGGGAATCTAATCTGCTCAATGGTAAGTTGGTTTTAGGGATTTCCTTTGTTCTCGTTGCCCAGGTATTCTTGGCAACACAATTGGTTCTCGAAGAGTACTTCGTTTCTCGGCAGCCGATTATGCCTATGGAACTAGTAGGCTACGAAGGCGTATTCGGCACTATGATAACGTCTGCGATGTTTATGTTTGGGACTTTAACATTTGCCCGTGAGAATACGGCCTCTCCTTTTAACTTCCCTATGAGTTACAACGACTTGAAAACCAGTAGAGCGCTAATCTACACCTCCATAGTGGTTATGATTTCAGTCGCCACATTCAACTTCCTAGGGATAGCATTGACGAAGCACGTAAGTGCGACGTCGCGGAGCATGGTGGATACATGCAGGACGATTGTGGTATGGTTAGTATCACTTGTTATCGGATGGGAAACGTTTAAATGGAAACAGCTTTGTGGTTTTACAATCGTAGTATTTGGCACCTTGATGTATAACAATGTGATCGATATCCCTGTAAACTGGGATGGAAAGAAAGACAGTCGCCAGTATTACGAGCAAATTGAGGGATAAAACATTCATTGATAAACAAACATTCATTAAAAAACACGCTAAAAACATGTCGTCCAGGTGTCGACATCGGTAAAATTAAAGGATAGGGTATAATTAAAAAGCGCCACGCGCTAGCGAAATAGCAAGAACACCGAATTTACCTATATTTATGCATTATAGGTTTAACCAATTTTGAATTATATGGGAACTATAGTAGATATAGGCCACTGCAGAATTGTATTTAAATTTTTTAAGCGTATTGCATACTAAAAGTCATGGAGTGCACCAAGGTTTGGAGCAACTAGTACGTCAATATTATCTTCCATTATGCTCTTCACAGGAACAGAGCCAAGTATGTTGGCCAATCAGAATAACATGTCTAATGTACAGCACAGACACATACCTGCAAGACAGGCACCTAAGCAGCTATTGTAAGAATTGCTCTGAGGCTGCTGCTGGACGTAAACGGGGTTCTGTTGGTATGGATTGCCACCGTAGTACCCGCCACCTGGTGGTGGTGGCGCTCCACCCTGGTAGTAGCCTTGGTGTGATTGCTGGTAATATGGCGGATCCTGGTAACCGTATCCTTTAGAATCACCCTGATAAGGTGGTTGTACATACCCTGCATTTGGTGGGGGTGCATCATTAGGTTGGTACTGTTAATAAGCATTGTTAGCAAGTTTGTCAGAAACTTCAACTAGGAGCATCAACGCACAATGAAACCTCAAGATTGACAGGATCATGCCTTAGATGCGACTAAAACAATCGTAACACTATATACACATACAGTCTGCTTGTTGTCAGAAGATCCGTAGTACTCAGCTGCTGACATATGGTAATATTCTTATAGTCTTCTATACTTTCAGATTGGCGAACTGATTCTAGGTAGAATCATCAACGGTTAACTTCTACGAAATTAAGACTAGTTATTTAACTTCGAGGTTGTTGCGTATATTCAACTCGCTGTGGTGTACGGGCAGCAGCATTGATTTAGCGCTATCACCAAGAAGAATACAATGGTACTGTGGCTGTGCAATCAAGATTTCTTAATTGCAACCGTATTATAAATAAGCAGAAGTGCCTGGTTAATATTGTCTGAGCCCACCAACATGCAGGGTTCTTACATTAGCCTCGCGCGCTAGTTAACGGTCAGCGACTTGGAAGAAAACGCTGTCCGAACCTTAGCGTTACGATGGTAAGCCGGCTCTCGGTAATTTTAAAAAGCTGTACTTATCCCTTTCAACCGTTATTAGAGAATATTAGAGGATCCATGAAGCATTGCTGGATTCTTGGCACTTTATTTAGTTTTTTTAAATCAAAATATGATGATGCAAATACGCTTTACCTTATTTGGCTGAAAAGTAAACATTTCTAACTTTACATTAAAATAACGAGTGTTAGAAGAGTGTCATGATGAATTAAAGGCTCTATATTAAGAAGCCTCAAGTTAAACCTGGCAGACATAGTGTGTACGGTCCAGTTACCTGCTGAAAAATTGTATATACTTTGTTTCACAGCCATTGTCATTTAAAGGAAGCGCTGAGCAGATTTATTCATAACTACGGGGTGCCTGAAAGTGCATCGTGAGCATTTGATTGGGGCGCTGTTCAATTGATAAGTCCCCTGTGGTTAGTAAGGGATTATTAGAGCATAATTGCATTTTGGTTGTTATATTACCGTAAAGCGTAATCCCCGGTGTATCCTATCTACGTATATGATTCGAGGCAACCAAGGAACGACACCGAGTTTATTGAAATCTCTACCTATAGATACTGTATTAACTCCAGATCCAGCCCCTGTTCTTCGTGTAGGCATAATTACAGCTCCATTACAAAAGCTTGGAGGGGAAGGCGTCTTGGCGGCGTCCTGCCAACCTGCAGTACAGGGTTTCGTTGCAGAGGAAATCATGGATGATTTTGGAAGTGGTGAGCAATTGTCGACCGGCCTAGCGACAAGGTTGATGCCGCCTTACAATCCTAGATACAAATGTGGTAGTACGTTAGTTGCTGATGCGAGGGTTTCCGAGCAACAGCCAGTACAAGTACAGACGCATTCTCGTAACGGGGCTTGGAGAAGTCTACGTTGCAATAAGGTCTCAAGTACCCCTAAAGAGATAAAATCTCCATCTAAATCAAAGTTATCCCTTCTGGACGATCAAAATTTGACAAGTTTCCCAATACCGCCTCCAAGGAAGTCTCCAACCCGCAATAATGAGTACCTGTCCAACTCTGTGTCAATGAGGGTTCATGCGCATGATAGGAGAATAAGTCTGGAACCGGCTGTAAAAGACGTTGATAATATTAATGAACTTGTCCTTATTGAAGATTACGTTTCTAGTGCATCAGATATGGCACCTAATTGTACATCCGGGTTTCTTAATACCGCTCCGAGAAGATGTGACATTCGTGCGACAAAGAAGAAGATGTCGTTATCTGATTTGAAGAGCAGGATTAACAAAAGTAACCACACCGGAAGAGTGCCTTTGAGATTGAAAAATTCCAGACAATTGTCGCTTCATAGTTCTCTGACATTAACTCCTCGTGTGGTGAACGATTCTGACGTTGCATATCGGGAAGAGACTCCAACGGAGTTTTTCAGGGACGAATTCACTGGGTATCAATTGCATAATAAGCAACTAGCCCACAGAAAATGCGGGAGTGAAGATGGCAGCGCGCCTCTCCGCTCATCACCGGACGTTATCGATGATCAAACAACAAATAGCACAAGTGTTACTGCTGTGAGCTCCAACGTAGACAAGATTTTACTGGATATCCTAAAGCCTGCGGAATTAAGCTCATGCGTTTCTGATAAGTACCTGTCAGATCTGAATATTACCAGCCAACTGAGGTACTGTGTCATTTGCGAGAAACCATTATACGAATTGAGTGCATTAATACCCCCAGATAAGAACTTCCGCGAGATCCTGTGCCAAGATTGTACGGAAAAGTATGAGAAAGCCTCCAAAATACTGGAAGACTACGAATTCGAGACCACGGTCGAGTCCATCGACGACTTCATGGATAGTTCTATGGAGAGCGGACTGGGTGATGAGCCTCGTGTGATTGTAGCGAACCACAATGATAAATTCGTGACAAAAAAGTTTTCCCATCAGTTATTGAACCGACTGTACCTGCAATCGAACAACGTTAGTGCGACTACAGAATCACCCACTTTGTCTAATTTTCGGAAAGGCATTAATATGGGAAAGTCGCTGGATGCATCCACCAGGGCATGGTTTTATGCCGCTAAAAATAAGTTGAGATGGAGGTGGAGGGCCAGTGGTCTTCTGCCATGGTTTTTAACAAGTAGTCGATGAAAAATTATGGATTTCTTCGGTTTATTTTAAGGAATATTATGTAGTTACGTCGAAGTTCATAAGACGATATACTTTGCTGGATTTAATGAGAATGTTCACAAGACTAATTGAACTTGGAGCTATTAAAGGCGAGTTGTAGTTCTATTTAAAAGGTTGTTGCCTCGATTCTTCACCATCCGGCTTGCGAGCCTTAAGTAATTACGGTACTTTTTTAAAAAAATAACTCTCAATATGAAATTCACCTGTTTTCCAATGGCTTAGTAGTTGACGTTGAACATCACTGGTACTCATAAAGGTCTAAAAATGGACACTCTTTTTAATTCTTCGGAAACTAATCCTAGAGGAATACCAAAGGCTCCATTTGTGGAGAATGTTGAAGACTTCGTTAAAGAACCAAGCGATTTCGAATTATGCTTCAATAAGTTTCAGGAAAGACTAAGCAAATACAAGTATATGCAAGAATCAAAGCTTTCTACGATTAGTCAATTGAAGTCTAAGATACCTGATATTGAAAATGCATTAAAAATGTGTAAATTAATGAAGTTGAAACAGGGTGGTGAAACTGAATCTTTGAAAGTTAACTACCAATTGGATGAGACCCTATATACGAAAGCTGCTATTGATGTTTCTGAGGACCTAAAGGTGGGCCTTTGGATGGGTGCTGATGTAATGCTAGAATATCCAATTGACGAAGCAGTGGAATTGCTCTCTGAAAAGTTGGAAGCAGCTAAGGATTCATTAAAAATAGCGAATGAAGATGTGGAATTCTTGAGAGAAAACGTCACCACTATGGAAGTTAACTGTGCAAGGCTATATAACTGGGATGTAGAAAGGAGACAGGCTTTGAAAGTTGCACAAAAGGGCACTGAGGATCTAAAGATATAGATACAATTCCTTATTTCGTCATGTGTTTTATGTATAATAATTAAACTTACATTATCCTCCAATATGGCAGAATACTTTTTGGGCTCATTATTAAGTATTAAACAAGCTACCCGTTTTTCACCTCCGAAAAGTGTCTAATAGCTGAACCGCAAGGGGCCTTGCAGGTTCATCTGGTTGCTCATCCAGGTCGACATTTCCATTCGTGTCTTCCGTTGATGTTGTTGTGGCTCTTAAAGACGAGGAAACTGTGCTTGCACTTCTGTTCCAGCTATCTCTCCAAATTGGGAGCGCTACTGTATCTTTGCCAGGAAGCAATCCTTTATCTAAAAATATGCCACATATCCAGCCACTAAACCCAATTCCAAATCCTGCCCAGCCTTGGTTTAGCATTGACAAAAAAACCAAACTATTTATTAGAAATTGGTCACTAAGCGTCCATTTAACCTCTTTGGAGGGTTTGAAGGGTTGAGCCAACAGAACCTCAAATTCATATACTGTGGGGGTATATTCCTTGTAAAAGTGAAATAAAGAAAGTAGTATAGGTAAAGCCCCGCTGCTAAACCTATTCCAATGGACTAAGGGGACCATATTCAATGCAATGTTAAGGACCGTTAAGGTTATAGTATTATATATCCAACAAAGTAGTATCAAATTCACGTATTTCTTGGACCCAAAAAGCCTTTCTAACTGACGAAACTGGTACCAAATCAGCATATATAGGGCAACATCTGATTCATTAAGTGCACCTAATTGGAAGGTCAGGTACCTCCAATATTGTCTGTATTCTGATATAAATGGATCATACTGAAGGAGAAACCAATATTTAGTCTGGAAAAGTGATGCGAGTAATGTGACACCGACACAAGTTATCATACATGTCTTCGTGATAGGAAACTGTGCTAGCCCTAGGGGTAGTTCGGCTGACATTTTATCCAGTAAGATTGTGTAGTTCAAATATAGTCAATCATGAATGGATAGTTGTGGGTAAATAGCCGTTAATATATTCATTTTTTAAAAGTCCCCTTGACGGAACTCTTAACTGACTACATACATAAAAAGCGTAAACAGCACTCGTGAGGAGTTCAGCTGGTGTAAGAAGTTTGCTTAGTTCCTAAGAGTATCATTCAGTTATGCAAAGAGAGGTAGACTATCTGGTTAACAGGTTGGGACCAGGACAAGTCTACGGCGATAATGTCTCAGAGGTAACCCGTGGAATTGTATACCATATACCAAGAGTGAGGGATAGAAAGCAACTGCAACGTTTGGTAAATGCAATGTTTAACTCCAAGATTTGGCATATTCCTGCCCTGGACATCCTGGAACTATACGAAGTCACTCAAGCCATTTTCCGATGGAAACTGAAAATATCAGAGCCAAGTATATCTATTAAAGATTTCTACGATACATGGAATAACGCATTTTATAGTATTCGTACTTGGACATTACCTCAATTGGCAATACTTAGCGGGGTCTTGAGTACCAAGACGGAATTCCTTAGCGTTCAGCAGCAATATTTCATTGATGACTCAAGTAGTTGTGCGCGAATGTATGACGACTGGATGGCGAAGCACTTTCTGCCCGTTTGGACAGTAATGCTGGAAAAGTATAAATCGTTGCCTCCAAAATTTGAGCAGCTAGTGCTAATGTACGCACCTCTCCGTAACAAGCGAAGCGGCGTTGGTATAAATTCAGGCAACGTTATTCAATGTCTATTTAATCTGGTTATAAAATACATCACAAGCAAAGATGATAGCTCTTTTGTGGGCAGGCACCTGAATGATATTGCATTTGTACTAAATGCACTCGTTAGCGATGGTTCCCAGGCTGTGTTATCCAGTATTTTACACCAGCTATGCCAGGTATCATATGACCTATCCCTCAAGGAATTAACACGCCAGGAAACTGTGAGGTACGATGTAAAGTACTACGCAAACATAATGTTCACTTTTGTTTTAATTTTGGATGGTTGTTTGCATAATAAGGCTCGAATTCCTGGACTACATCACCAAGCTATTATGATTCTGTTCTATATCAATTTTATTGTACAGGATTTTGGAAAAGAAGAGTTTCATAGCTACCAGCGTGTATACCAGGTGAGTGCATCAATTTTGGCACACAATGTTGACATAATGAATGCTTCTTTGCAAGTGCTACTGGGCAACATATGGAAAACTGACACTAAGGCCAATACTTCCCGTATTATATTCATGTTGGAATTCCTTGAAACTACCCTGTTACATATACCAATCAATTCACAATATATTGATAAAGTTCTTCAACCCATAATAATGTCCTATATCCATTCAACAAATAGTATCGTCAGGGAAAATGCACACGCAGTGCAGCTCTCAATTTTCCAAAGTCCAAACACAAGCGAAACTCCTATTGCATGGAAAAGCATTAGTTTGAAGCCTTATCTTGAACTGATCCTCACACAATTTGCGTCAAATTTGGTTTCTAAAGAGCAGCTACTGACTGTCTACGAAACAATTAACTCACAGCTACCTTATATATCTATCAAGTACCCAGGAATTGTTGAAGAGCTTTTACAGTTCACTTTTTCAAAAGTTAGAGACTGCAGCAAAATTCCCACCAAGGTGGTTTTAAGTGAGTGCTTGATCTTGCAATGTGGAGCATTGTCGGGCGATGGCATTTGCAAGTGGCTGGATACATGTCAGGAACTAATAACGCAGCTTCCACAACCAGGACAGCTTGAACTGAAATGGAAAATGTGGGAACTCGTAAAGAAAAGTCGAAACGACGCAGCAATCCAATGGTGGTACACACATGATATTCATGTGAGACTTTGAACCTGTACTCATGTATATATATAGTGTTCTGTTTATATTGTACTTAAAAATCCTTACCCGGCCAACGGTCGGGTGCCAGCGTAAAAATTTGGTGAGCTTGAATCTAACAAATCTAAAGAGTATCTCTTCAATGCAGAACTTTAAACCAACGCTGCTGCTCCTCGCTTCATAGAGCTTATTGAAATGTCACTTGTTAATAAGAAACAATACTTTGATCTTCTGCCTACGAAGTTGAAGACATTTTTCCAGAAATACCCTCCAAGTATAACGTATAGCAGTAAACCAACTTTAACAACAGAGATAAACGCTAATCCGTTTCTACCAAACAAAAACCCAACAACTGGGAGATATCATGATCCAAAATATTCTTTAAGACGTATGAGTGACCTATATAAGCTGGCATACAGGTACGGTTTACAAGACTTGCTACCTCCTTCTAAGAAACTGTTCTTCGAAGAAAAATATGAGAAGAAGAAGATGATGAGGGGTGTTTTACTGCCAAAAGGGACCAAGCACGAATTGCGCCATGAGTCTAAGGTGGCTAAAATGCAAGAAGCGATTAAGAACGCCGACCAGTACATTGCAGAAGTAAAAGGTGCTAAATTCTTAAAGAAGTTGGAAAAAAGGAAACTGAAAGAAAGAACGTGGTTTTGATTCTCCGAGTTCCTTGGGCAATATCGAAATTTTTCCCACTGGATACAGATCAGCCATTCTTTTTACTATGTGTTAGTGAACTATACTTGTATATATCAAATATTAAAAACCTCGTGCTTTTCGTCATTTGTTACTCGGACTTGTTAAAAAGTGAAATTGTAGATGCTCATCTTGATACAATGAATAGCCTCAACGCTCCCAGTGACTGCCAAAATGCCACAGGAATTCCATATTCAATCCAATATCTCCGATAAGCAGCTGAATCACCAGTCTACGTCACTCGTTATCCCTCAGATAACAAGGTTAAGAATCCACAGTTCTATGTACTATAAAATAAAATTAGATCGAAGAAGTTTACGAGGAGATACAATGAAACAAGTATTGAAGGTTCTGGTTAATGATTTTGGCAGATGCTATGACCAATCTGCTTCTATGATAAATGTTTGTGGTAACGTAGAGTTTAAATGCATGTTAATGAAGATTATAGAAATTTGTCCGACATGGGCCCAGGTTTGTGAGATACTTCAACTAGGGAGTGAACTCCACAAGCAGTACCTCTTTAATGATAAATATATAGTGGCTTTATTATTGGTATATCTGAGAATTCAATACTACTATTTGCCAGATTCTAAGTCTGACGAAAGAGGTGCTTTGCAGGATGTGGATAGTACCGGTAAAATCACTACAAGAAAGATTAAAGCCATTTATAAGAACTTTCTTTGCGATTTCAGAAAATTAAAGAGCATTAATTTTGAAGTGGACTGCTGGAGCAGCTCTATGCAGAAAAATGTATGCATATATCACTTGGATGAGATAATTGATCGTCTCTGTACTGAAGACAATATATGGGGAGTACCACTGGGTAAGTGCCAATGGGCAGCTAATATAATTGAAGATGAGTCCGGTAGTGAATTCGAAGATGAGTCCGATATAAGTGATGTAGAGAATTCTTCCGCTGTTGCAAATGTTAACAACTATGACAGCAGTTCAAATTGAAAAAGTACCATTTTTGTTACTTATCGCATATTTACACTAATATATTACCTCTATTTAGCATCAATATAATTTACATGAGGCTTATAAAGCCCTTTTCACTCTTTTGCTTGGATTGCCGTTATGTTCGATTCTTCGTTTCCTGCTAGGATCTATCGCTACCTTTCCTGATCTTTTGAGTCTATTCACTTCATTATTATCTACCAGAAGAGAATCCAGATTTAGAGAGTCTGGAAGAATAATCTGCCTAATAGTGTTACCACGAATATTAATATATTGTAGGAATGTTGTACTTCCATCGACCTTGGTATTTTCTGTGTCTAGCTTTGCACCAGTGAGATATAGAGCTGCAACAGCCGCCTTGGCAGCCTTATTGGGTAAAGACAGTTTAACATCAGTCAAAGTCGTATTCATCTGAGGAGATACAGTTTGCAATGTCCCCCACACAGTGGTACCGTTCTTTAGTTCGATGGTAACCTGTTCATTGCGCAATTTCATCAAAAAACGAGCGAGCTTCATCTTCAATAGTAACCGTAGTTATGCTCTCAGCTAAATATGCAAGATCAGAATGCTTCTGATTTTTCTATATGTATGCTGCAGCTTTTAGATCCAGCGCTGGTGCAGTGCAGTACATTTAGTCGCTTTGTTATGATAGCCATATAGTGAAAAATATCTCGATAATTAAAATCACATGACCGAAAATTCCATAATCTAACAGTGGAAGGTCGTTCCTCTAGCTTATGCTGCTCCTGTGGGGGTATTTCACATGTATTGTAGAATTGTTTAATGGGTTACTGGTTTACTGGTTACTGGTTACTGGTTTTATGTATGATGTTGTTGTAACATGTTGATTTTGATTTGGAAAATCGAATCTTAATTCAATATTGTACGTTACACTATCCGTAATCATATTTTGACGTGGAACAAAATTACTAACACTTTCGCAAGCTTAAAAGCATCTATTTACATAAATACGCCTTTTTATGTATACATTCAATTATCTAACAATATTGGATTCTAGAAGATTACCAGTATTGATTAATACCCAAAATTATGCATTTTGAAAAAGGAGGTTACGAATCCAAACGTTTAAAAGGTTACATTCTTGCTTTAAATATATAATCTCTTCTTCTAGTTTGGTAGTTTCCATATCGACCTCAAACTGACCTTTTATATCTGTATGTGAAAGTGTATCTGGGGTGCTACTCCTTAACGAACGTTCAAACGGCGATACCTGGTTTAACTTGGTATTCATATTCTCCGTCAGTAGTTCCTCATTTTCACGCTTTAATTGCTCGTAATCTCTTGTAAGTTTTTGAAGCTTCTTATTTAGCTTCCCTAGTTCCTTTAATTTATTATCGCATAATATTTCTAAATCCATCTTCTCTCTTTGTAGTTCTGAATTATCGTCAGCAATTTTCTTAAGTCGCTGCTCTAATGCCACTTGCAACTTAATATGCACCTGGATAGTTGCCTCGCCCTCTCTGACAGTCTTCAACAAATCATCACGTTTCCTAGAAAGAACGTTTTTCTGCCACCTGACAATAGCAATTTCACCATATGGACTATGCTGTAGGGTTTCTAATAGTAAGTAGCCTTCATCTTTCGCAACAGAACTTATATAGTCGGGATTCTGCTTATGAATCCATTTCAATAAAATGCAGCACAAAAGTTCTAATTGCAAAGCCGAACTTTCTGATAGTGGGATCTTTTGGCTTTCAAGAAATGTGTAGTCGAATTCTTCTACCAATTGGTCAATACCTGTGATCCCAGAGAGCTGAAGGAACCTTATAAATGAGTCCCAAGAAGAGAAGTCCTCATCTCTAACATCACTTTGTAATATTTTCTTCGCGATTGACTTGATAAAACTCAATTCACAAAGTTGCAAATTATTCTGTCGTACCGAACAAACTAACTGAAGACTCTTGAGGAATTTTATGAAACAGTCTGTAAAAGAATCCATGTTTTTATAGTGGTCGTTTCAAGCAGCTCGATAGCTTTAAGTGGGAAGAGAAATTACGCTTATCTAAATGTTCCTTATTTGAGTACTTTTAATGTTGTGACAGACGCAAAAATCGAGCTCCACATAGATCATCAAACTTAAAATTTATTGCCTTAGGAACATGCTCATATTAAATCTTGATGTAGGGTTGAATTAATATAGCAGGATTTTATCTAGACATTACCGTTAGGAGGGGAAGCCGGTGTTGACACTGGAGCGCTGTTACTATCACTTTTCATGTCAAACTTAAATGGCTTCTTCTTTTTATCTGCTTTCTTCTTCTTGGCAACTTTTTTTGCCTCCTTAGATTCGGATTTCTTCTTTCCTCCTTCTTGATTTACAGCCTGACATTGATTATTACCCTTCGTCGTGGAAGCTGATTTCCCAGCCGCCTTACTCCCCTTCTTGCTCTTCTCCTCCTTTGTAGTAGCAGGATCATCAATACCAGCTAAGTCATTTATGGCTTTTTCCGCTTGCTTTTGAATAATTTCACTTCGTTTGAGCCTTCTTTTCAGTTCGTCATCTATCGGGTTCAATATGCGTAAATCTTGATACTGATACTCTCCACCACTTTCCGCAATTAGTGCAACTGATTTCATGAAATTTTGGAAAAGAACATCATTCACTAAAGTACCCTCGTGCTTTCTTTGCTGTTTAACATGCTTTTTCAAGTCCTCACTCCCCATCTTCTTCACATATGGTGATAACGCTAACTTCGGAGCTAGCGAGTTGTCATGATCATCTACAAACGCCATATCTTTCAGAATGTTAGCTAACACCTGCAAATTGTTCATATCAGGTAATGTAAAATAGCACCTAGAGTATTTGGGCAGCTTAAATGGCTTTTTAGAGTAATGTCCCTGAACAAAATATTGATCAGTTGTAAATTCATCTAAGAATGTATCGCTAGGAAGATTGGCTTGAAGTGACTTAAAAAACATCTCGCTGGTAAGATTAGGGGGAAGAAGCCTCACTACCAGCTTGTAGCCATAAGAACCGCTACCTTTATCACATTTACTGGCGCCCTCAGCGCTCGATCTTGTCTTTTTCCTTAATCGTCTAGAAGAGCCTGATCTATTGGTTTCTTGAGCACTTTGCTTATGTTTTAAAGGGCTATTGATACCGCTAGATGATAATACTTGTACCTTATGGTCACCCTTTTTCTTCCATTGATTAACTTCTGTTTTCTTAGCATCCTTTTTGGAAGTACAGTCACTTTTCTTAGTATCCTTTCTGTTAATGTCACTTGGCTTTCTATTGCCAGAGGAAACCTTCTTTTTGCTCTTATGAGGTTCTTTAATGTCCATAATGACCTTTAGCACATAAATGCTAGACTATTTCACCTATTACCAACAATTAGGTTTGAGTTGATTTAAGACATCAAATAATAAATATCGATGATGGATGCCTACGTTTTTTTCAAGTGACATAAATTTAAGAGGATTACCTGCAATTGCCAAAGCAACTACACTTGCATTCCTGCTTCACTAAAGGTCGGAAATTCCGTATAATAATCCACTAGGTGGTGCTATCGCCTTTTTTAATTAATGAATCATTTTATCGAACAGTTGAGGCAAGGAAATGTCGAAGTGCTGAACGTAAATCTTAATGAAAATGGTCCTCTAATTGCATCACTACAGAATGAACTTCATTCTCAATACAATAATATAAAGCTAGAACAGTTAGTGGAGGGCTTTAAACTTTATAATGGAAGCTGGACAAGGTTTAACATTATGTTAAAGAGTTTTTTGAGGTACTGTCGAGATGTCAACCCATGGTCATTGTGGGAGTCTTCTGACCTCATATATGCATTTTATCAAGACCTGAGTAACTGCCTTTTGAATGACACATATCCGCTAGAAAATCTTGTACAGCTCTTCAAAGATGTTACTGATTGGTTACTTCCAATGTCAATACAATTGGACGCTAACTATGCTTCGAATGGTACCAGGAAAAACCAGTTCTTACAGCATGTTGCATCTGTTATTTCCAGAGTTTTCAACAGCATTAAAGCAAGAGTAGATGAATCTCCAACTGAATTCCATGCTCTTTCTGCCAAACAACAGAGTTTGCTTTATGTGGCTAACAAGTTGAATAATATTTATTTTCGTCTGGACTCTCCATCATCATGTGCGAATATATTTAAAAATATAAAGCCTAAGTCGATGCTGGAGCATTTTCATCAGTATCCTATCAAGGAGCGCATAGAGTACAGGTACTTGCTTGGGAGATATTATTTACTAAATCATCGCATAAGTGACGCTTTTCACCAACTAAACAGTTCCTACCGTATGCTCCACTTTCTAGCCATGAATTCTTCTGCACCTTCACATGAATTAGTGCGTAACATGGTACGTGTAATGCGATACTTAATACCAGCAGGTATTATATTGGGTAAGGTTCCTTCTTTTACGTTCGTTGACCAGATCGCTCCCGATCTTAGCCATTTATACACTAAGTTGATCCAAAAGATCAAAACCGGGCACGTAGCCGGCATTAACGAATGGCTTTACACAAATGAGGACTATCTGCGAAGAAAAAGACTATTTATAGCCATTCTAGAGAAAGTACCAATCTTGGCCTATCGTAATCTGCTCAAGCAAGTCGTCCAGCTCACAATTCTTCCAGCCGAAAGTAACAGGATATCTTACGAAACTATGGAGACCGCACTGAGGGTTTCGCTACACGGCTCTCAACCACAAGATGGACTGCCATTGATGTACAGTATAATCCATACCACTGACAATGCAGAGAATGTCTTAGTCACCCTCATCAACCACAGTTTCTTTCGCGGTAACTGCTTCCCACTTAACAGGATGTGCATCACAATGAAGACCAACAACATAAATGACATTTTCCCTCCTATTAGTGATAAAATTGCAGCCAAGTTTCCATTGAATAGCGAGGATGCATGGTTAGATACGTGACAAATCAAATCACGTGACCATATATGGCTAATTTAACACACTCATCTGTATTCTGCGTCATATACGCTACCTGAATATATATAGATATATAGAGTTTGAAAATATACTCATTGGAATTTTAATTCTTTTTGAAAGCCGACTACTATAAAGTTAACTTTGCTTTCTAAGCGAAGTTGCTGGAGTTAGTGTCCCTTTGATATTTTTTTTCTTCATAGAAAGATAAAGGAGGATTGTAAACATCGCCGCCGGACTAATAACTGGTCAATAGGCTAGAGAGCTTACAAATATTCGGATCAATATAGCCTACTAGTGGTATAGGCGGTGATAGAGACTAACTAGAAAAAAAAATCGAGTGAAGTTTACTTTTCTTTGTATATATTCCTGCATAACGGCTTCTATAAGGCGATAAAAGAATGGTTGAAAGTGGTCCAGACCAGTGGTTGGAAAAGATAAAGAAATGCCAGGTCCTGGCAGAGAGTGAGATGAAGCAGCTATGTGAGCTGTTTAAAGAACTTTTAATGGAAGAGTCGAATATTCAGCCCGTGCGAACCCCAGTTACAGTGTGTGGAGACATTCATGGTCAGTTTCATGACCTTCTAGAGCTATTCAGGACGTCTGGGGGGTTCCCGGATCAGGTGCACTACATATTTTTGGGAGATTATGTTGACCGTGGCTACTATAGTTTAGAGACCTTTACATTGCTAATGTGTTTGAAAGTAAAATACCCTTCTAAAATAACTCTGGTTAGAGGAAATCATGAATCTAGACAGATCACGCAAGTTTACGGATTTTACGAGGAATGTTTAAATAAGTACGGTTCTACTACTGTCTGGAAATACTGCTGTCAAGTTTTTGACTTCTTGACATTGGCCGCTATTATTGATGGGAAAATTTTATGTGTTCACGGTGGACTATCACCAGAAATTAGAATGTTGGATCAGATTCGTGTCCTTTCTAGAGCACAAGAAGTTCCTCATGAAGGTGGGTTTTCTGACTTATTATGGAGTGACCCTGATAATGTTGATGCATGGCAAGTTTCTCCCCGTGGTGCCGGATGGCTTTTTGGAAGCAAAGTGGCGCGGGAATTCAACTATGTCAATGGACTGAATTTGATTGCCAGGGCGCACCAATTGGTAATGGAGGGATTTAAATATCATTTTCCTGGAAAAGACGTTGTGACGGTTTGGTCAGCACCCAATTACTGTTATAGGTGTGGTAACGTCGCAAGTGTAATGAAAGTCGACGAAGACTTAGAACCAACTTTTAAAATATTCTCTGCTGTACCTGATGACTACGTTCAAGAAACAAACCATAATAACCAAAGAGGTGGATACTTCTTGTGAAAGATATCTACTTAGACTTCTACTAATACACAGGTGATCTTGATGAGGAAAGTGAACCGTACTGTTACTTCAAGTAGTTATATTGTCCTTTTATTTTGACGCCGTATCGTTTCTTTGGTATTATTCATGGCCGCCAAATGACTGTTAACAGACGAAACTACGCTGCCATTATTAACATATCGTCATAACTAAACTAATGACTATCTATCATGTAATCTAGTCTTCCATCGTCTTACATATGTATGTAATATATATTCTAGTAATTCATTGTCACTATAAACGTTTAATATATAACTCCTTATGTGACTATTCATTAGAACACAACCATACAAACAACAAACCACTCTGAGAGCTACCATAGCTGTTACTAAAACACTAAAATCAATAACATAAATGATGAAAAATCTAATTCTACTCATTATTGTTTCATTATACACTATAATGTTTGCTAATGGTAGTCTAATAACCGACCTGGGTCAGGTATTTATGCCGATCAACAGAAAGATTCCAGGTGGTTCGCCTATTTCAACTTGTGATGTTCAAAATGATCAGATACTAACTATGAAATACCTTCATATTTCTCCAAATCCCCCAGAACGTGGTGCTAACCTCACAATTACAGCCAGCGGCATTCTCGAAGAAGATGTGGAGGAGGGGGCGTACGTTGAACTGGAAGTTCATTTGGGTCTCATAAAATTACTTTCATTAACCCTTGACTTATGTGAACTATTAGAGGATAACAAGCTAAGTGTATCATGTCCTTTAGAAGCTGCAAGATATAAAATAGAGAAAGTGGTTGAAATTCCAAAACAAGTACCACCCGGAGTTTACACAGTCCAGGCTAGAGCATATACGGAAGATGGTGATGAAATTGTCTGTTTATCAGGTAAAACATCCTTCCCTCCCGTTGTACGTAGATGGAAATCGATTATTCGTCAAATTTTCACATTCCAATGGTGGTAGGACAATTCTCATAGCTAATTACTAATCTACTCAATTTCTAAAAGTCCTCCAGGTGCAAAAAGAACTATAACTAGCGCAGGCGCCGTCTATGCCCCTTTCGCATTTTACTCCAACCTCTTTTACTATTATGACGAAACGTTAATACTATTGGCCTCGTAAAACATGATATCAACAAAATTGTTCCGCCTTGTGTGAGAGCTCAGTCGAAAGCCATATAGAAGAATAAAATCGCTTAGAGTATGACAACTTTGACTGGTATCTATCGGTAGTTAGAATATCTAAGAAGAGGTCTTTCTCATGCTAATAAAATCTGTATTTCAAAGCCGTAGAAATGCGGCTGTTTTTACAACTGTTAGATTAGCAAGCATAGCTATGAAACCGGTTACCACAAGTTGCCGTTCAATGAGCACTAGCAAGGCCAACGATGACGATGATGTAGTGCAGAGAATTAAGGTAGATCCAATCAAAAGAGTAAATGAAGATTTGCAAACTAAGAGAGCAAGACTAGTTTACCAGTCGAGAAAGAGAGGAATCCTGGAGACAGACTTGCTATTATCGGGCTTTGCTGCAAAGCATTTAAAGCACATGTCACCGGATGAATTGAATGAATATGATGAGTTACTGAATGAACTTGATTGGGATATTTATTACTGGGCTACTAAGAATTATACGGTTACCCCCCTTCCTAAAAAATGGCAAGACTCTGCTATTTTGCAGAAATTACAGGAATACAGTGAGAATAAGCAGAAGAAGATACTAAGGATGCCCGATCTGGCGGAGTTCAGATGAGATATGTTTATAGTTTTCTGGGTTTGTAACTTTTCCTTTATAGCGTACTTATATTTTCAATCAGAATGATGAACATTCGTTATATATTGAAAATTTTCAATGCATGCCATGACATAATGAACTTTACACCTCAAATAGAGAATTATAGCACAAAGGTTGGCGATGTCTAGCAAGGTGCCCAAGGTTAGGCTGCCCCCTCTTCCACGGCTAAAGGTCAAGAATCCCATTATCGAGAAAGAAGCTAACAAATGTTTAGTTCTAATGTCCAACCTATTGCAATGTTGGTCATCGAATGGACACATGAACCCTGCATGTGATGAGCTAGTAACACAACTAAAGGCTTGTAGCTCAGATAAAGCTGCATACACTAACAAGTCACCTCGTAAGAATACTATAAACTACCATGCCGCTAGACTGTATCCTAGAATTAGCGGTAAGCCGCATGATTGATAAACATCGCAGAAGTGTCAATGTTATCGGAAGGATTTAAAAACTTATTTAAACTACATCTATATAGAGAATCTCATAGTTTTGGTAATAACATTAATTGAATTTTTGCCTGGGAGAAGGCGGAATATATACAGGTATCAGTGGCGACCAGCACGTTCCTTGGCATTATCAGTTAAATACCAGCCTGGATAGTAGCTTTCGTTACTCGACCACATGATAACTTCCCTGTCTGGACTGGTAATGGGTGATAAGTTAACCTTATCTTCAGGGTTCAGCTTGCCGTATGCATGTTGTATTTCCCACTCAAAGGGATTCTTTAATGACGAGACCTGATCGGCAGAATTACTGTCATCTTCCCGAATTCTTAGATTAGGGTTCCGTACTGTTCTATCCATACTTCCAAGAGACGTAAATCCTAAGGAATATAACCCACATATCTCTTCACCCGAGTATAGCAAGAAACTCCAAATATTTTCCAAGTCCCAATGCAGAAGCGGTTGTACTCTGATAAATTCCGGCCAGTTAGAGTCCGTTTTATGAATCGTTTTAAGGTTTTCAGCGTATGGATCAGTGTGTCTGATGCCTATTATTATGGCTTTGGTATTGGGGAAGAGTTCCAGGTACTCTGTGAAAGCTTGCGGCATATTTATTGCAGATTCTTTGGGTGATTCATAGAGAGATAGTCCATATCTCTCAACACTTGAGCCAATAAAATGTTCTAATGATTCGAAATTCTGGGCATTATGGATATAAACGGCGGGTAGTTTCTTGAGCGGGATGCTATGGTATTTTTGGTCATACTGTGAATCGGATACCTTATCCAAGAAGAACTCCCACAGGCAGCTTAAATATATTATAAGTAGAACCTGGCAATCCTTACCTCCGTTATAAGAAAACGATATCTGGCCATTAAACGGATTCCAGCATGGAAGAACATTATTCAGTAATTCTAGTCTGGTAAGTGTGATCGCATTTTGTGTAGTCTGAATAACAGGATTATTACATTTTATTGATAAGTAAGACGCTGTTATATTATAGCAATGCTGTGAAATCAAATGTAGGGAATAGGTCATCCTAAACTTAGTTTGGAGCAACAAGCGTGTTAAGGAGCCGCTGCTAGTTATTTCAAATTTGTCTTACTCATTTGTACATTTCATCTTTTTGACGTCCTAAAGCGAACTTATTATGTAAACAAAATTCTGCATAGACAGTGATTTAGATGTTAATAATTAAATATATACAACTATTTCCGTATAGGTGTTATCCTAGTGTTTTTGTTGTGCATTAAATCATCACGGTACTTCTCAACGACTTCAACATCGGTAGAAGCCTTTTTGCACCACCTTATTCCAGTAGAATACAGATCATTTGAAGTTTCCTCATAAAGCATACTGTCTGACATATACCTCATATTTTCAAGTATTTTATCAAGCACTTTAATTGTAGAGGTATCACCAACCACTCCATCAGCGCTCATTTCATCAATAAGACTACGCACTGAATGTATATTATGAAAGTTTTCCCATGTACATTTTAAAAAAATGTTGTAAAATTCAATATTACAAACCCGCAAGTACAGTGTTATATCCTTCGAATTCTTGCAGGTATGGTATATCATTGAGAGTAATGTGTAAGTACGAGTGGTTGAAAATTTAAATTCCGGGGAAGTCAATACGAATTTGATTATAGCTGGCAATGTGATGGAATATGGCTGTGGTAAAGACTCAGGGGAATTCTTAGACCTCTTTGCAATCTTAGCCATAACAGTTTTGTTCTCCTCCTCGAGTGATTTATTTCTTTCGTGATAATCTTTAAAATACACAGACAGCTGATCCAGCATATCTTTATCCGTTGAAATGTGGGACTTCAAGTATTCAATATGAGGTTTCATTGCAGCTTCCAACTCCGCGGGTTGGATTTTTGTTTGCGCTACCTTTCTCAGATTCGATGCATTGGAAGTCTTGAATAATGTATCATCTGATTTTGAATCGACAAAGAGTTTAATTCTTTCTCCTGGTTTGATCTGCTTCCCTTGTGGATCTATGTCGATAATAGCATTTTCAATTGCAGTATCTGAAAAGTAACTTCGCTTTAATGCACCAGGATAGTCCCGTATCTCTTCTGTTGTTAACTTTGATGAGTAGGGAATACTATCCACTTTTTTAAACGACTTTATGAGATCTGCCAACTTCTCATCGAAGTTTCCATCCGTTAGTTTCTTTTCATATAACTCTTGAGAATCCTTTAGTTCCGATTCTCTGTACCTCTTTGACTTTTTATCCGGAGTGGTCATTCGATCGTGAATTTTATTGAGTAACTTTTGATTGACTGGTTCTAAACCTTCACCGGGGAGACTTAGACCAATGAACTTTTGAAAGGGCGACATAGTGGTGTGAAGTGCTCTATCCCTCAGACCATATATGCTCCTGCAATTCCGAAACATCCTTTGGCGCTATAAATCACAGTAATCCTGTTGAATGTTCAGCTATAATGTTTTAATCTATAAAGTCAAACTTTTGATTTTTTTATAAAAGAAACAAGGCGATGAGCTTATACATACAAATCTAATGCTTTATAAAAAAAATAGTCCTGTAATGTTTTCTTACCAAATATTTCCCGACTATAACTATTGTACAGATATCCAAACAGATCCTGGGTGTGAATGTATTAACTTGGGTCCTTTACTTTTAAAAGCCGTCCAATGCTTTCGTGGCCTTGTCTAACCTCCTTAGACCTTCTGCATACCTCTCAGGATCAACAATCATGTCTGCTGTGAGTCTAGACAACGAATCTACCAATCTTTCCAACGCTAGCTTTTCTTCTGCCCGTATTCCTAAGTTAGCAAATTCAGAACCTATTAAGGTGCCCTTAGTAGCATTCAAGAGGTTTGTAAAAGCATCCACACCAAGAGATTTGCTACTCCGTTCTTTGTGACCTTTACCAGTAGTGCCATGCTTTTTAGATCTAGCAGTATATGCGGTGTTGGATATGTTTGAGGATTTAGCTGCCTTGGAATCCTTATAAATCAGCTCGTCCTCCCATTCATCATCTTCCGTGATCGCACTTTGGCATGAGGGCACTGCCTGAGGGGGTTTTAACTTTAACGGCACGGTGCTATCGACTGCTGCACTAAATTGCTTTGTAGATTTTTGGTTCTTTCTCTCTGCTGGTATTGTCGGCAGTGGCCTGGAAAGGTAAGACGCGTCAACTTCTGGGTCGTCAAAAACCTTTGTATTACTTCCAGTTGACTCACCATCCTCGGATGCGGGAACAGTGATAGTATCATCTTGAGCGGAGAAATACAGTTCTGACTTAGATTCCGCGGAATGAGAATTACCTCTCGAACGGCGAAACTCATCACGTTCTGTGTTATCCATTTCCTTGATTAGCTCCTTCTGTATGTTGTCCAACCCCTGTTGAAGAAAAAGAGCTGACTTTGGTCTGTTCTTATTACGAGCAGGAATGGTGGGGTGGTAATCTGACGTAATTGATCGATCCGGTAATGCACCACTCTGTTGTCTCTTCAATAGTACTGTAGTCTTAAGAGGTGGCACCAGACTAGAAGCAATGGATGTCATATCCGAGAAACCAGACGCATTATCAGCAATTACAGCCTGTTCTGGGGTACCAGGTGTCCTTTTCAGCTGTAAAGGCGTTGTGATACGAGAGTTAGCAGGACTTTCGTACCTTTTAGAGTAGTTCATGTTTTGATCTTCGTTGATTGAGCGAACTGGTGTGCTACGCGTCAGCCTAATTGGGGGCGCTTTATCTTCATGTACTACATTTAAATCCTCTTTTTCTGTTGGAGCAGAATTGCTCCCCGCATAGGTTCCCCTGCCTGTTGAGGAAGATGAGCTAGCGGTATCAACACTGCGCATATCGGAATTTCTTGAATGAATTTCGGAATAACCACTGTCACTCCCGCCTTCATACGAAGTTGAAAGCTCTGACTGCTGTGCAAGCTGTTGCGATGAAACAAGACGCAGCGACTTCTTATAGTGCAATTTTGACGCCATATGGACTAGCCGATTATGAACTCTAATTTCCCTGCTGTCCCCCGGATTGTCACTCCGAACCAGCCCAATTGGAATTTTCCTCCCTTTAATTGGTAGCTCCGGCAACTGAGGTTCTTCTCGAACATCTTTAACTGAATTATTAGCCACAACATAGGAAATCGGAACCCCCTCATGTATGCTTGCAGCATATTCAGATAAAATACTTTCTCGGTTGCCTGCTGGCAGGTTGCTAATGCCATCCAAATTTGTTGACATCGACACCGCGGGCGTTAAAACTTTAATTGGCTTCGAGTCCGTCGTATTACCGTGGACTGTTCCAGAAGAAGAATGTACATTAAATGGGATATACGAACCCTCAATGCGAGGTGAACTGGAGGTTGATCTAGGCATGAATAAAATTTCATCTACAGTACTATCATGAAAGGATTCAATCATAGCTGACAACCTTTTGGTGTTGATGGCAGCCCTATCCGCTTCTTCAGTTTTCAAGAGCATTGAGGCACCTTAAGTATAATTTAACTGATGAATTTCCTGTTAAAAGCGATAACAGCCCCCTTTCGACCTTGATAATGAAATCAGTTAATCAGGTCGCAATCTTTCTCTTAACGCGGAATGAAATTGGCTAGGAAGAACTTTATAGTTCTAGACATATAATGTGTTCAAGCATCCCAGCCATTATTCCTAAAGCAGTAAAACAAAAACAAAGCCAACCGTTTATTAAAGTAGAATATCGTTACCTGTTATATATGTTTACTATTGTTCGAAGGCTAGCTTTCAGCCCCATGCTGAGGTATTACGTAACGTGGTGGCCCCACCATTCATCTGTAATGGATGGCAGGTCTGGGCTAGGCTGATTAAGTACATAGAGATCTTACATGAATTAGTGCAATTGAATCATGATAGCAATCCATTGTAGAGCCACTTGATTAGCTGGATGAGATCTAGGACTGGTGGCGCGGTGCGATGGAAATTACCAGCGCCAATTAATAGGCGAGGATATTTTTGAAACATTTCAGCGGTAGGCATCGTGCGAAGCAGGATATATTAGACTGCTGGTATGATTGCGTTTTCGAAAAGATTAGCCTGGCGGTAGCTAATTTGCTATCAAGATATAGCTGCGCCTGAGCTCTGCGCCTCTTCCTCTGCGCCCCTAGCGTCTTAAGTCTCTTCATGGTGATGCAATAGTGCAGTCTTCGCCGGTCACCAGATCTTTTAGTCACGTGAGATAAACGCAGATTTGGATTTCGTGGTTGTATTTCTCTTGACGCGTTAAACAGGCCTCGTCTGCGAAGAAGTGACTTACAACTGATGTACTGCTATGTGTGATGAATTCGGATAACTTCCCTATACTGGATGTTCAAGAGCTTGTTACATGCTTGCAAGAATGTGATTTTTCACTTGCGACAGTTGATAATATAGAGAGGCCATCGTCTCAATTTGCGGTCAAGCTATTCAAACAAATAATCGACACTTTTATGGGAATATCGCCAGACTCTTTACTATCAAATAAGAATAACTTCAGGAATCTAGTACCTGATCAAGATGAGGATGAATCAGAAGATGGTAGCCATTTGTATGCGGATGCATTAAACGTAATGGCCCTTAATAGAATATGCTACAAATTCTTTAAGGATATTGGAGTGGCGGATTTCAATGTTATGGACTTGTACAAACCAGAGCCGTATCGAACCAGAAGGATTCTTTCTGCTGTAGCAAATTATGCCCGGTTCCGGGAAGAGGCAATGTTGGAACTAGATGGCGGTCAGCACCCGGACGGCACAAGGTACCTTGAAAAGACAGATACTTTGCTGCGTGATCTGCGAGGGAGGTTTGACCAAATAAATGCTCTGCAGGGTAGGATTCAGCAGTTAAAGGAACTGCAGAATGTGGATAAACTGGATTCATTGGAGAAAACTAACAAAAATCTTGAATCGGAATTGAAGCATCTGAACCGAGTACAAGAGGCATTGACTGTGGAATACGAACGATATAAGGTAGAAAAACAAGCGCTTTTGACAGAGCTTGAGTCATTAGGGTATGAGTTGATAGAACTTGAATCTACTAGGGATAAGTTGAAAAAGTATACAGAAACGGATTTGAATCAGCTTAATAAAAGCGTTGATGAACTGAATAATTTATTAGGACAGCAGCAGGAACAATTAGCCCAGTTGGAACAGAGTCAAAAGAGCTTAACAGTGTCCTTGAACTCTATTCAATCTCTAACGCAAGAGCTGTTTGAAGTTCTGCAAATAGTATCTACCGACTTGCAGGATTCCCACTTAAAAGAGGGTAATTTGTTAGATACAAAGCACAAGCTACTCCAGAACACCGCAAACTTGAACAATCTATTATCATCTGGTATCATGGCAAAGATCTCACTATTACAAGAACAACTGGATTCTCAAAAACAGAAACTCAGTGCCCTTGAGCAGTCAACCCAGTCTAAAGAACATGAAAACAGCGAAACGTTAAAGAACTTGAGGAGGCAGCATACAAAAGAGGTGCTTCCTGAAGTTCATGACGTGGAAAAAAGATACACCACTGAGGTTGCAAACGCAGTGAGCAGCTATAATGCCCAAATGAAGCACTTACGCGATGAAAATCAAAGAGAGGTCGATGCTATTGATCTTGAATACTCTTTGCTCGCAAATCACATTAAAAATTATATGGATACCATAAATGAAAGGATTAAATGATGTAACTACCTGTAACCAATTGCCGCAAGGCTCATATAATATTACATATTAACGCGAATTAAGATGATACAAAAAACAACTGGATATAATAGGCTTTTTCATCTGTATCCCAGTATGTGCCCCTCCTATTTATTTCATCAACAGCAAGTCGTCTTCCCTGCACCTCATTTAATTCTATGTCTTTGTTCGGTATTTCAATTGCAATATTTTCAAAAGGTTCAAATGCAACTATTAGGTACTTTTTATCGTCATTGTCTGTACCAGGAAGTTCGACCCCAGAAACAATTCGTAGATAAGGCTCTTGTTTATCTGTTAGAATGGTACTTGGTGTGTTGTAATCTACTCTAACAGCAATACCTATATTTCCATTAACGGGATGTCTTACCTTAATCACGCGACATTCTGGTACCACACCATTATGCTTTATCTGTGCTCTCAACTCATCTACTTGGGCTTGAAATTCCTTTTCTTGTTCAGAAACAAAATTGTCATCAACGCTAGTGTTAGTCCCGCTTCTTCTTAGTAGATTAAGTCCATGTTTCTTTCCACCTAGATGTCTTTCAACACTTGACCATGACATATGCATCGTGTTACATAACTTACAAATTAATTTACCGGAATGGTTCTTATAGATGTAGGGGTTTCGAACACCATTTGCCTCCTCTTTATCTTCTGATATGTCTTGGAATGTGTAAGGGACTTCTTCATCGCCTCGTAGTAGCTCATCTACTTGCTTTCTACGATTTAAGTTCTGTTGGGCATCAGATGCAATCCCACCTGCGCCCTTTTTGGACCCAGCTCTATTCTGATAGTCCATAACGCTGCAAATTAGGTTAATAGTATACTGGTGGTAGGTTATTATTCCAAGTACAACTCCGCGGACAGAAGATGAGCAATTTCAAGCATCTGGGTAGGAATCACCAAACCGGGTAACTAGTGGTGCCGGCCATCAAGCTTGGCGAAGAAAATAGTACGTAGGATTAATATATCTATAACAGTTGTTCGTACGAGGAACATGTTGTTCTCTTATAGGAAGCAGTACCTATGACGATACATCAAGTTACTTTACGTAGTACACAAAACATCCAAATAGAGCAACATGCACCAAATTAGGTAGTAAATGAAACTGTTTATCGCTCAGTGGCACTATATGGCTATTTTTCTTTCGTAGAGTCGTACACGTAATAAACACCTCTCTCCCTTTCGTCGCATGCGAACTTCTTAGCTTTCTCCCTAGACCAACTTTCATGTGGAATGTCCCACCCACACTTGCTAGCTATTAGTGCAGCAACATCGTCACATAATCCTAGAAGTGATAAGTCGAATTCGGCGTGTTTAACTGGATCTCTATTGATTAGTACTTGAGGAACATTTGCGGGAACCATATTAACAATTTCTGACACCGGTGCAACTTTTAAACTAGTGCCTATGCAAATTAGTAGATCGCACTGCAACACATCTTCGCGAATATTGCTATGGAACTCAGATGGAAGAGCCTCTCCAAAAAAAGTAATATCTGGCTTGATTACACCAAAGGATTTGCTCATGTGGAACAAAGGTGGTGAATGCTGTGAATTATCATCCCCTTTCGCCGATTCATCATCTGTAATGGTTGGGAACCGTTCTTGACGCTTAGGGTAACAGTACGCACATAATGGAATTTCACATTCCTTAATCTGGGGGAAAATTCTCTCCCCAGGCATTTTCAAATGGCATGTCACACAAGATGCTGTCGCAAAAGAACCATGGCACTGTACTATCCGCTCTTTCTCAATACCTGCGTATGATTCTAAATTATCTATGTTTTGTGTGTAGTTGCGCAGTAGCTTGCCCTTGTCTTGAATCATCCTAATAAAACTATGGAGAGGTGAATACCGGTGTTCAGGCGGTAGAATCTTTTCAGCAATAGTATAAAACACTGAAGGGTTTTCCATAAATATATCTAAATTGAACACATCTTGTGGATCTTCTAATCCTAGGTTTGTCACCTGTGAATAAAAACCTTTAGAAGACCGAAAGTCAGGGATGCCTAGCGAAGTTGAAATTCCAGCGCCAGTTAAAACCAGGATTTTATTTGCAGATTTCAACTTTGCAATAAAGTGATCTAAGGTAAAAAAGTTTGTTAACCTAATACGGGTACTTAAGACTTTGTTCATAGCCTTCTGTAAATCCTTGATCAACCTTACCGCGTGTCTTTTTTCTAATGGGTCGTCATAGGTATCATCTTGATTTGCATTCCCACTAGACAACTGCGGGAGAGTTACCTTCTCCACAGCGGGATTTGGACCAGGTGGTGGAGGTAAACTAGTTCCAACATTATTAAAAACAACCTTCTGCACAGCAGCTAACAGTTCACGATCCTTCAACTGAAATCCTAAAAGTTTTATCAAATGAAACACATATAAAGAGTTCAAATCTTCCGGTAGGTAGGAGTCTAAGAATTGGGCTGAACCATAGTACTTCAAAAAGTACCGCGCATTCAATGAATCCTCTTTGGTAATAGTAGGGAAAACATATTTACCAGTTTCAGGGTTTTTCGTTAGCATTACTGGCTGCTGTGGCTTTGTTGGTATATATTCTGTAGTAAACCCATCTGAAACACTTTCATTCTTCTCTACATATTCATTAACAATCTCATCAAGTTCATCCACCTTTGCAGCCTCTAAGAGCTCTTTATTTTCCTTTTCTTCATTATTACTACTTGAACCGTCATCGATGTCTACTTTTATCTTCTTCGACGACTCTAACTCTGGAGAGTCCTCAACTGATCTCTTTCCGCCGTTTAACCCAAAATGCCGCTCAGACGTCATTTGTTTTGACAAGCTTGGGTACGTTCTGACTCCCTTCCTTTAACACCAGAATCTAAGACTTTGCGTATTGAATATCTTAAAAATGACCAGACCCATACTGCTTTCTTCTAAAAAAACTGAAAATGTGACTGAGCTGATTGACGGTCACTTAACATTTAAGCCCGCTCGTAATATGTGATTTAAATCTAGTGCTTATATAATATACATCGATAGTACACAATCTACCACCTAGTTAATACCCACTAGAATAGAGATCACCGTTTTAAGTCGCGGCTAACTTTTGAAAATCTACAAACCCCCAAAGTCTTCACATACTTCACCAGTATGTCGCTAACAGCTGTAATTCAACTTATTTAAACTGATCATCATTATCATCGTCATTTATATAGTAGTGGTTCTCATACATCATTCGCATATTCAGCGTACCCTCCGTACTCAAAGTTATTGTTGCGTTCACGTGGCTTTTTGCTGGCTACATTGCTATTATTAACAGAACCATAATATTCTTCCAGGACTTCCACTAATGGCCCAACCCCAATTTTAGCCAAAGCCACTTCCGCGCTAGTATTTTCCAAATTAATGTCGTTGACGACAGTTCCGGTAAGCTTATTCAATTCTTTGACTTTCAGAATAAGCTCCACCTCTTCACGGTTCTTCATATCAACTTGGTTCTGAAGATACATAACGTATTCCACTGCTTGCGTCAATATTTGACCCTTATTAGGTTTCCCATCCCTAGTACCAGTACCTTTCGTTTTTCCAAGACTGCCTGCACCTCCTATGGGTGTACCAGCTTCTGAATCCTGTTCCTTGCGCTTCTGATAGTACTCTTGGAAAAACTCTTCAGGTATTACGTTTAGAAGCTCTTGAATCCTGTCGTTAATATTATCACGTCTTTTCCTCTCAGACCTATCTGATGCTACGGTACTGTTTGAGACAATAGAGCTTGGTACTGAGCATGAAAATGATGACATTATGTAGCTTTATGCCTCTTGGATTATTTTAGCTTTATTTGATTCTTGTTACGTTGTCTATACTTTATGGCCCTTAGCCTCGAATTGAATTTCTTATTTATTTTCCTTAAAATCCATGACCTCTAAAAGCGGTACTTTTCCCGGTGGCAAAAATACTAACAACTGTTAAGACTACTTGCAAAAGAACAGGGCATTGGCCATCAAGAAAGAGTAATCAGGCTTAAGTTTATTAGCAAGTATGGGTCAAGGTGCTTCGAGTTATGGAAAGGGTCAAAGAAACAAGAAAGATAAGAAACAAAACCCAAAATATGAGCCGCCAGTTCAATCTAAGATCGGGAGGAAGAAGAGAAGAGGCCCAGCAACAGCAGAGAAGCTGCCCAATATCTATCCTAGTACTAGATGTAAGTTAAAATTGCTAAGAATGGAAAGGATTAAGGATCATTTGTTACTTGAAGAGGAATTTGTCACCAATTCGGAGATCTTAAAACCATTTGAGATGAAGCAAGAGGAGGAAAGAAAACAACTCGAAGAAATTCGTGGTACTCCGCTATCAATTGGGACCCTAGAAGAAATTATTGATGATGACCACGCTATCGTTACCAGTCCAACAACTCCTGATTTCTACGTTAGCATTCTGTCGTTTGTTGACAAGGAATTGCTGGAACCCGGTTGTGCGGTGCTTCTACATCACAAGACTATGTCGATAGTTGGTGTGCTGCAAGATGACACCGATCCTATGGTTTCTGTAATGAAGATTGATAAATCGCCTACGGAATCATACAATGATATTGGTGGCTTAGAAGCTCAGATCCAAGAAATCAAAGAGGCGGTTGAATTACCATTAACACATCCTGAACTATACGAAGAAATGGGTATAAAACCACCCAAGGGTGTGATCTTATATGGTGCTCCAGGTACTGGTAAAACCCTATTGGCCAAGGCGGTTGCCAATCAAACATCAGCTACATTTTTAAGGATTGTTGGCTCAGAGCTAATCCAGAAATACCTAGGTGACGGTCCAAGGTTATGCAGGCAAATTTTTAAAGTTGCGGCTGAAAATGCGCCAAGTATTGTGTTTATTGACGAAATTGATGCCATTGGCACCAAAAGATATGATTCCAACAGTGGTGGTGAAAGAGAAATCCAAAGAACTATGCTAGAACTATTAAACCAGTTAGACGGTTTTGATGATAGAGGAGATGTGAAAGTTATTATGGCTACGAATAAAATCGAAAGTCTTGATCCGGCCCTAATTAGACCGGGTAGAATTGACAGAAAGATTCTGTTTGAGAACCCAGATATTGCAACGAAGAGAAAGATCTTGGGTATTCACACATCAAAGATGAATCTGAGTTCGGACGTCGATCTAGAAAACTTAGTTACATCCAAGGATGATCTATCAGGTGCCGATATTAAAGCAATGTGTACGGAAGCTGGTCTATTAGCGTTAAGAGAAAGAAGAATGCAAGTTACCGTAGAGGATTTCAACCAGGCGAAGGAGCGTGTTATGAAGAATAAGGTTGAGGAAAATTTGGAAGGTTTGTACTTGTGATTAGCCAGAACTGATATTTAAGGGGAAGTAGAGCAATATGCATATACTACTAATATACTGCATCTAACTACATTTTAATTAAGGTAACCCCGAATATACCCATAGTGTTCTAAATTACCACTTGGGAGCTTTTTTAGGGTTGTAGAATCTTACATGTAATATGCCAGTTCCAAATGCGGAATAGTACCTAAAATTCATCCTGTCTTAAATAACACTTCGTCTTAGTTTCTAATTATTCAAATGTCTGTTATGTTTTCTAGTTACATTATAGAAATTTTACCCAAGCAACCGTTCTAGTAAGCAGGCCGGTAATGGATGGAGGATTAATTGGTCTTCCTTGTCTCGTACTTTTCCACAAGGTATTTCTCCAGTAACAAAATATTCCGGGAATTAGCCTTGTAAGCGATGGATACAAAATCACCCACAATTGGCACCATTCCCATCAAGAAGTCAAAGACGATGTTCAGAATGAACTGAATTTTTAAACTTAAAGGTAAGCCACCGCTTATGCCACATGCCTGCTGTAACAAGCTCAAAGAAAAGAAAATTGTAATAAAGCCACCAATAACGGGAATCATCCCAATAACTCCATTCCATCCAAACCGTACGCCGCAAACATTAAACACCATATCAGACCAATATGCCTGCTTTTTGACCCTACTAAGGATAGTTTTATCTTTAACTGGTAAAAATTCCGCTATAGGCTTTCTTACTCTGCGGCTAACCAACTTTGTAGAACCAGTGAGAAATGATTTCTTGACATATTCCGCCTTCTCAAAGTAAGGATCCTCCATTTCGATCCTATACCCTTTGAGAAAGTGTTTCGCCAAGTATTTCACCGGTATAGTGACCAAACTCATCGCTGAAGATTAAAACCAAATATTATGAGTTTACTCAATACACATCCTACTAGTTATATATTGAAGATACATTAGAAGGCGGATCGTCATCGTTCTATCATTCCCTAAGCCCCTGGATTCATGTTGACATCTGTAGCGAACAATGGCAGACCCTATTTTACATAATATTAAATTATTGCTCTAGTTTTGGGCCCTTGTTCAGTCTAGGCTGTTCTGCGTTGTGAGGTCACGTGAAACAGGGTAATACCTGGTAAGGCTTTACAGAATCCAACCCCTTCTCATGTAATAACCAATAACAATATAAGGATAAGTTGATAACAGACAACCTAACGGCCATCCATCTGCCTGTATCTAGGAGGTTGTGTGCTATTATTGAAATCACCTATGTATTAATAGGAGAAAACTTTAAAATTTTGGCATTTTCAGCTAGATAGCTACATCAAACGATCTACCACGATATGCCCGGTTCTTCATTAGATGTTGATGTAGACATTGATTGGTTATATAAAGGCAAAAAACGCAGCAGATTACGTGGAGTCAATCGTGCTTCTTCAACAAATGCCCAATCTGATTCAGAAGTTCCTGGAGGTGATCGTGTAAGAGTTCGTGCGGTGTCCGTGTCAACCGCAGATTTAAGTAGGGAAGCTCCTGCTATGACTAGAGAAGGGGCTATGGGAAATGAAGTTAAACTGAAATCAGCCTTGCAGACGCAGACATCAGTGGTTAATAGACAGGGGGGGGGTAGCAGTTCCTTACTTCGACGAAGTAACTCTGTGGGAGAGAAACCATGGAAGTCGCTCATCGGGAATTTATTTGGGAGGAGGTCATCATCTTCGGGAGAGACAAAGTCAGGTAGCCAGCGTGGACGTATACAGGAAGCTTCAGCGCATTGTAATACTGACGACGAAGCTGCAGTAGAAATGTACCCGGAGGAACAGGTTAACGATCGGGATGGTGTAATGGCAGTTGAGTACAAGCATGGTTTTAGAAGGGCAACGGCTGGAGTAATCCCTGTTCAGCAAATTTCCCGAGCGAAGCTTAAAAGGGTTATGTTTGCAGTTGACAGGCTTGGAGCAGATCCACCTCAACAGATCCCATCGCGGAAACCTGTACGGGGGAATGTATTGGTACCTGAGGATATGGTTAGTGATGTACCGCTAATATCGCAAGGTATAACGACTACACAAGGAGAGGGTGGATCAAATATTTCTCGCGTTACACAAGATTCCAGGGAATACAAAGTTGCCCTAGAAAATTATAAGAAAGCTCTTAAAGAGTCACGAAAACATGAGCAGGAAGCTCATTATGCCGCGCTAAGGATAGCCAAAGAAGTAGCTAATTTTAAAATTAAACATCCCCACATTTCTGGAGGAACTCATTGTGATACGGAAGTGTATCCTGAGACATCCGGTACCGAAATAGATGAAAGGATGAGAAGGCTAGAAATAGATAATGATATTCATGTTAATGAGCGATATTTTGGTGAATACTCGAACAGTAGTGGGACATCTGAAAGTACTTCTGGAATGAGCTTAGAACTTATTTATACCGTTTGCTGCCATTTACGAGAAATTCTACCGATACCGTCAACATTAAAGCAGTTAAAGAACAAGTCGGCTCCTTTACGAACGTTAAAATTCCTGAATCCCAGACCAACACTAATTGATTTACTTTCATTCTGTGACTTTGTTGCTGTGGTTCCGATTCACAATGTGGTCTTCGATAATGTTAATCTGACTGCTGATATGTTTAAAATTGTAATATCTTCTGTGGCGAATTCGAACGCAATGGAGAGACTCTCTTTGAGAAATGTTACGATTGCACAAGAAGGATGGATATTGCTGTGTAAGTTTCTGCTGGAGAACAGTTCTCTTGTGAAATTGGACATCTCCCAAACCAAAATAAAGCAGGATTGTGACCCATCCTTAAGAAGATCCTCGATGGATTGGCGATTGTTTGCATATGCATTGCGGGGTCACAGTGTAACTCCATTGGAAGAACTTCAACTAAATGGTATCCATTTCACTGACGTTAATTTGATCAGAGACGTATTGGATGCATTTACAGCAAACCACACAGTAATGAAAAGACTTGGAATTGCACAATCGGACTTATCAAAGGACGTGCTAAGGGAAGTATTAAACTGGGCCTCAATAAACCATGTACAGGGGGTTGACTTATCATACAACAATTTGCAAGGATCAGTCCAGGTTATGGTTGACCGGTTAACGGCTTTGGACTTCAGCTATCTCAATTACTTCACCTTGAATAGCACTTCTATAAATTCTGTCACTGATGTTAGTTTGATACTAAGAAACTTATCGACATTACCAAATTTGTATTTTTTGGATTTAAGCAATATGCCAACAATATTCCCAGAGGTTTTCCCATATTTGAACAAATATTTACCCAGGTTTCCAAATTTAAAAAGATTACACTTAGATCGTAACGAATTGTCGTCGAGCAATATTTCTGTGCTATGCCAAATTCTCCCAAAATGTAAGGAATTGTTGCATGTATCCCTATTACAACAGCCAAGAGAATCCTATGTCATGAGCTCATGCGCAGCTTTGTATGATTTTGTTACAAACTCAAGCAAGATTACTACTTTAGAAGTGGAATATGAATTCATGTCACAGGAGATCAGCTCTAGAATAGCTGTTTGCTTGATTAGAAATGCCCAGAAATCGATAGATGAAGATTTCGAATTGGACGAATTAACTTCCCAAGATGACCTATTATTCGATGGGGAGTTGATCACAGAGACTGTCGGAGGAGTTTTGTCTAAATTGGATGATTCTTCAGCTAGCTTAGATAGCGATTCATCACGGAGATATTTGTTAAAGAAATACTGGGAGAAAGTAAACAAAGTCCACGATAACGTCCAGCGGACCATATCTGGTATGTTTGAGAAACGTAACGAAAATAAGCTAACATTGCAAGGGAAGGAAAACCTCTTACGCTTATTACTCGTTGATGATACGCTAACGAAAATATTAGATATCCTCTCTAAAAATCCACGTGTGGTCAGTCTAATAGGCAACCAGAGTGAGGACTCTTGTAATCAGCTAAAGCACATTAAATCTTCCTCTTTGTTATTACCTATGGCGGAGCAAAATTATAATGATCTCGATAATAGTAATTCGCCAATTACAAAACCCCACTTAATGGCCACTGATTCTGGCAGAACAATTGATTTGATGACGGGTAAGCCAGTTCCATTCCGAACCTCATCTCAAACTTCTATCATTCGTAAGAAACAGGAAGAAGAAGAAGGTGAGTTTCATAAATGGGGTTTATTTGTTGAAAAAAGATGGAGCGCTATTGAAGAACCAACGGGTTCTTCTGCTGGATCATCCCCTGCAGTTGTTAAACAATCGCCTAGCTCACACCCTTATGAGTCCACATTGGTTTTCTCTAAAATACCGTCTGGAGCGGAATTGAAGGAAGCTATCATTAAGGCCAAAGGTATCAATTCTATAGAGGACTTAATTGATAACGTTAACCACAATCGAGTTAAACTTGACAATATATACGGCGTCCCTTATAGCCCAACGTTATCATCTACAGGCCCTCCATCTGCGGGGTATTCGATCGCATCGTCCAACCAGTTTAGGGGTGTCGGCAATGTTAGCCCATCCAGTGCTGTTGCTACGTCCTCAGATAGTGCTGATAATGATGAGGAATTCGAATCGAAAGTCGATGAGACTTACGACAAACTTCTAAATAAGATGAGCGAGGTGCGTTCTAATAAGTGAACTTTGTTAGCCGAGTAATATTAGTATTGTATTATCTATTAATGAGTTTTCTTACTGTTGATTAATGTAACCAAGTAATGGAATGTTTGAGGTTTCACTAGACACTATTTATCAATAATTAATACAACTGGGTAAAATACATTAATAATTTATCATTAATAAATAATCTATTAAATATAATAAATAAGTAGTGCGATACTTTATACAAAATACATGAAACCAGGCGAGAAACCTACGTCGATAACAGGTAGCCGTAATTCTCAATCATCTTGTGAATAGAGACTGTATTATTTTATTATAGTGCGAACTCATAGGTTTTACAGAACTCAATCTCCATAAACTGATTATTCCAGCTACATTCAATCCGATGATCAAGTTAAATATTATTCTTCTTGTATTCAAAGAACGCAACCTACAGAACTGAACCAGCCCACCAATCATATGATAAGTTCCTGATGCAATTAAACCGGTCAACGGTAAAATGCCTAGAAACCATCTTGTCCAAGCACTCTCAGTGTTATTAAATAAAAACCATTTTACAAAGTCAAAGTCAATATCAACACCAACAGCTTCTGGAACATGTTTCATTAGGCGAACATGGTATAGTAGAAATGGTAGTAGCAAATAACCAGAGGCCGTTTGAGGACTTATAGGAGATTTTTTATATAATCCCACAAAATAACCCGATAGTCCACCAATTAATCCAAACTTGCGATGAGAAATATCCTCCTTCTCAATTCGTTTAATAAACTTCCGTCCTTTCTTGTGACGACTTCTAATCAGGTTTATAGCAGATAGAGTAACTCCAGAAATAACGTGTGCGCCAATAGTATAAGTAAGTACTTCATGTGAATAGGATGGCAACAATTCCCTTACCATAGTAAGCACGTCATTGGGAGCGTAAGTCGGCTCAATTAATGGAACAACTAGAGTGTTCATTAGGTGCAACGGAGCATAGCCAAATAGTAAAGGCCATATGGAATTCCGTTGTACCCAAAGCAATCCCTTCCGGATATGATTGATATTGAACCAGTTTGGTAACCAACTTTTATCTTCATCATTGCTATGAAAGGAATCATCTAGATTTACCTCATTGGTAGGTATTGGGTCAAGTTCGGTAAGTTCCATTTTTCAATGCTAACGTTAAAGAAAGAGCTCTTTAATCCTATATTTGTGTTCAATGACTACTTGATTGTTTGTTATAAGGCTTGACTTTTCACATCGATTCTATGAAAACGACCTTTTATTCATTCACATTAAGACATCACATAAACATATAAAACGTATCTTGCTATTGTAATGAGCCTACCGTCGTGGTGTCCTCAATATAATCCAACTAAGTATGATCCAGTGACTGGTCAGGAGGTTTATTGTATCTGTAAGAAACCTGATAATGGCGAATTAATGGCCCTATGTGATGGATGTGAGGATTGGTTTCATTTCTCCTGTGTCAAACTACCTGAACTCTACAAAAATTTAGTATTCTCATTCTATTGCCCCTACTGTCAGGATGGTATCACGTATAATGCTCAACCTGGGGATCCTTTACCTAAAACTATTTGGAAGCGGAAATGCAGGCTTATTGAATGTTACAAGGAATGCGCTGCAAATAGTAAATACTGCTCTAGTGAACATGGAGAACTATATATGACAAATATGATTAAAAAGATGGGTGGTATGCACGAAAGTGTTACTGGGATCCTGAAACAGATGCTTAAAACCGAAAACTTTGAAAGCCTTGGTGCTAAGGAGCTTCCGCCAGCAGATAGGCAGCAAGATCCCGAACTATATGACAAGCTTTATGGATTTGATGTTCGCCTTAAGGAGCTTGAAGAACAAATTAATGAGCTCAATGAGCATAAACGTCCTGTTATTCGGGCAAGAATAGATGAATTGAACAATTACATTGCATGGCTTGACGACGTTAACAAAAACCTTTTCCACGAGGACTACGAAAGTGGGGATGAAATGGCATCTACCAAAAAGAAATCCAAAGCCAGCAAATGCAAGCGTAAGGCTAAGAAGAAATCCATCTGCGGCTACAAGCAAAATCATCAGATACCGACGTCTGCTGAAGAATTTGCGTCTGCATATGTAGAAGACGAAAGCACAGCCTATTCTGTATGCTGCAAACTTCGCTGTATTAAGCATCAAGACTGGGCAAATATTCTACTGAGATCCTGGAATTTTGAGCTAGAATCCATTGACAACTCCGAGCAAAGAACTCAACTATTAATCAATGTGCGAAAAGAACAATTGGCTATTCAGTTTCATGAAGCTCTAATCAACAAAAATAATATTAATGCACAGTGATGTGCCTGTTCCATTATTAATGTTATGAAGATTAAGTTTAGTGCCAGGAAGAGCTTTTCAAAGTTATGTAATATAAAATGTCTTAACTAGATATTAACTGATAAGCTGGCGATATAATACGATTTGAATGCACTATAATGAATCATAATTTAACTAGTTTAAAGCGTTATGCTATTACTTTTATATACTGCGATTGGGTAAAGCAAGTTCGCCTATAGGGCGATGCCTGAGGTGTGCAATGTTTGTAAAAAGCGCTTTACTTATTATTATTCACATATTTATATTTCTTACAAAAAACCATAAAACTATAACAGAAGATTTGGTGGAGACTGTACACCCCATATATGAGGATCCTATGCTGTCTGGTATGTTTTTATATCCCTTTTATGATGATTGAATCATCATATTGTGCTGTGCATCTAGTCCGTAATTACTAACAGTTTAAAGTTCATACTACAAATAAGATAATGAACGAACAGTTCAAAGTGTGGAAGAAGACCATTCCCTCGTTGTATCAATATATTACATCGTTTAAGCCAAGGTACGCTTTGGACGCTGAAGATTTGTGTACGCTGAATAAATGTTTTGTGTTTACTCATAAAATAGTTCCTCAGAAAGATAAGGGGGTACTGGAAGCGTCTGCATTAATAGCGATGGGCAGTAGGATATTTCAAATTGACTGCATTTTGCCCCTTGGTCTTCATGTGGAGGAACCTGAGTCTTCTAGTGAACCAGTTTTGCCGGACCCTCAATTTGGTGAAAGCCCAATTCCGCATGATTCTCTACAGCCTGTGTGGATATTCCCCGGCAAGAATATTTCCAGTGTGCAATTCATGGATGGACCGCATTTCAGAGCGGTAGCTATGTGTACAGACGGCTCCTTAGGTTGGTTCAAAGAGGGATCTGAAAATCCCCTATATGTGCTAGACGGAAAGGGACCAGCAAACTCTGGTAGTAGCACTAATGGTCAAAGTGCGAAGACCGAGAACAGTAAGTATATTGCGAACGAATTTGCAGTGTCTCAAGACGGTTCTGTTATTGTTAGGGTCCAAAGTGTGTCAAGTGGGAATGATGTGCACTGTACGCTACAAGTAGTTGATAATTCGGAAAACATTAGCAAGGTTAAGCATTCCACTACTCTTCAGAATATTTGCGTTACAAATGTGAAGTTTCACAACAAGTACTTATTTGGAATGTGCTGTAGTGACAACAAATTGGGATTCTGGGACGTCCGAACAGCAGGGAAGGCCATCTGGTGGTTGAACGAAGATAAGGAAGATGGCAGCCTAACGTGTTTTGAAACTTCACCTATACTAGATATGTTGTTCCTAACAGGTACTGATAGCGGCTCCATCAAATTATGGGATTTTAGGTCCGTAGTGGCGGGCTCCAAAGGTGAGCCAGCTACTGAACTACTTAGACTTTATCATCAAGACAACGATCCTGTCGTCGATATCAAGTTTGCGCTAAATTCCCCAACCACCTTCGTTACTATAGGTAAATCCGGTAATATTTACCACTGGGATATAGAATATATGCTACAACAAATATCAGAGGAGGATTCTGAGGAAGAATTGCCAACATTAGAGGACATCCAACAACAATGTTTGACATTCTTACACACTGGAGGAGGTAGGAGGTCCCTAGGTACCAATGTAAAGAGAAATACGGTAGCTTGGCACAGGGACTTCAGCGATGTAATTGGTTGTATCGATTCAGACGGTCTAGTTACAATCTATAAACCGTATTTTGGGAGGCCAGAAGAGAGTGCTGTTGAAGATGATGATGTTGGTATAAATAACAAATAGCAGTGTAGAAGAACTTGTAAAATAGGTAATTAGTATTGTAATGATAATTGTTTTCTTGTTGAATTAGCAATTTTCGAATCCAAACGTTAGATTCCTGTGACAAAAATGTAATATAAAACGCACGATTAAAGTTATGCTTTCTACATGGGATACGTACGTAAGATACGCAAAGCCCCATATGTCCTATATGTAATACTATTATACTAGGAACCTTACGTAGCTTCGAACAATAGAGGCAATCCTTTTAATTCTCACTACGAATGTATCTTACTTATTCCTTAGAATCATCCTGGCCTGCAGCATTCCTGTCACCTGTTTCCTAAATAACAAATAGTTAAAAGTCTAGAACACGAATATTGATATTACGTTTAAATAGACTTTCAACCATCTGTTCATTCTTAAAACTTGAAAGTGCAACAATGTGGCATTTAAACTACAATGTACCAATCCTACTCCTGGAATTACATACATAAATCATAAATACCATGGTTCCCAATTATACAAAGAGCTTGATTCCGTTCTATTGTTATGTATCACTTGTCATAATGCTTTGTAATAAGCTTATCATATTGTAAGCTTTTTAAAAAAAGCGTACTCTTCTTGCTCTCAAGCTCGCCTTTTACAACATAAGACATAAAACTGATGGCGGTTGAGCGTAGAACCTCTCAGAAATCAGATTTAGGTTCAGCGAGGATGACACCTATATTTAAACCACCTGAGCCAAAGAAGCGGAGCGATAGATCGCCGAAGCTCAGTCTACCACCTACGTTGCTAAGTAATGTTACGAATGAATCCAAAGCATATAACACACCAACCTCTGGCTCATACTTGCCCCCATCGTTGGCTCCAACACAAATTCAAACTCAGGATAGGCGTAGTGCTTATGAATTGGGAGATAATGGGTTAGGACAACAACTTTCAGCTTCGCAGAATGATTATACGAGTTCTGCATCCCTACCTAGTGCAAGGGTAAAGTTGAAAAGGCCGGTGCCACCTAGCATGCCTAATATACGGCTGCAAGTGGACAATGATCACCAACAATCATCTGCATCGCCCACTGTAGATCCATCTAATGAGCGTGGCAATGGGGCAAGTTCATTTTCTTCAGGTGCTCGTCGTGAATTCCACGTTCCGCTATCGGGCTATAGAAGCAACTTAACACATACGGATGTACAACAATTGGAGGATGCAGGATATCAAACTATAGGATATAATATGAATACTGAATTGTCTTCAGGTTCATCGCGTACATTAATATCGACACCGGGAGAGACCAATAGCAGCGATAACACAAGCGCAGCATCAGACATGAAGGATGTAGATGAGCTGGACGATACTATGTGGAACCATCTCCACTTAAAACATCAGATTATAGAACTGGGTGTTCTGGGCGAGGGTGCAGGTGGCTCAGTGACGAAATGCAAACTCAAAGATAGGTCAAAGATCTTTGCCCTAAAGACAATCACCACCCTGAATACAGACCACGTAACGCAGAAGCAGATATTCCGTGAACTACAGTTTAATAAGAGTTGCCAATCTGAGTTCATAGTGCGGTACTACGGAATGTTTACCGATGAAGAAACTTCCTCAATTTATATAGCGATGGAGTACATGGGCGGAAGGTCTCTTGACGCCATCTACAAGCACCTGTTGCAGTTTGGCGGCAGGGTCGGCGAAAGAGTAATTGGAAAAATTGCCGACAGCGTTCTGCAGGGTCTTTCGTACCTTCATGAACGTAAAATTATCCATCGCGACATCAAGCCGCAGAACATTTTACTAAACGACGCCGGCTACGTTAAACTATGCGATTTCGGCGTCAGTGGCGAGGTAGTCAACTCCCTTGCCACAACATTTACAGGAACATCATATTACATGGCTCCAGAGAGAATCCAGGGTCAGCCTTATAGCGTCACGAGTGATGTATGGTCACTTGGTCTGACATTGCTAGAAGTTGCGCAAGCCCGATTCCCTTTTGAGTCCACGAAAATGGCAGCCAATATGCCTCCAATTGAATTATTAATGCTCATTCTTACATTCACGCCGCAGCTAAATGACGATCCAGAGCATAATATTGTGTGGAGTAAGGCATTCAAGTCGTTTATTGAGTACTGTTTAAAAAAAGAGTCACGTGAAAGACCGTCTCCGCGTCAAATGTTACAGCATCCGTGGATTCTAGGTCAACGTAAGAGGAGTGTGAATATGGAGAAGTTCGTACAGAACTGCTGGCAGGCCAGATAACCTTCAACTTCCCTCCATATTGTAAAGCCTGTGAGGTTTCATTTTTATCATACCATACGTCAGTCATTATGTCGAAATTTTTTCAAATATAAGATGGCTGATTAAAAGAAAACTTCACAACATTATCATCCTTCAAGCAATATCATCTATTGAAAAAATCTCCACCATAATATTTCAACTGCAATGAGACTGGCACTATCACCAGCCATGAAGTCTATCATTAGACAACCAATTTTAAAGCCAAATATGTTTGCAACGGCAGGTCCAGTTACGAGTGGAAGATTGCTACACAACTTACAAGGCAAATCTTCCGGGACATTTCAGTCAAGATTTTATTCTCAGGAATCCGAAAAGGAACAGCCAAAAGAGGAATCTTCCAAAACCGAAGACTTGACTGAAGAACAACAAAAACTGAAGACTTTAGAAGAACAATTGGAGGCAAAAAGTAAGGACGCCGCAGAATTGAAAGACCGTTTACTGAGGTCAGTAGCTGACTTCCGTAACTTGCAGGAGGTCACGAAAAAGGACATTCAAAAGGCCAAGGATTTTGCATTGCAAAAGTTTGCCAGGGACTTATTAGAATCTGTGGACAACTTCGGACACGCATTACAAGCTTTCAAGCCAGAATCTCTAGAGAAATCACAGGAAATCAAGGACTTGTACACGGGTGTTAAAATGACTAAGGACGTTTTTGAAAAGACGTTGAAAAAGCATGGCATTGAAAAGATTGAGCCTTTGGGGGAACAGTTTGACCCTAACAAGCACGAGGCCACTTTTGAGCTTCCACAGCTGGATAAGGAGCCAGGGACAATCTTCCACGTTCAACAGGCAGGCTTCTCCTTAAACAACAGGGTCATCAGACCAGCCAAGGTCGGTGTCGTTAAGGACGTCGAAAAATAAGTGCTAATGTATCCAGCCTTTTCTGACCACTCTAGCCCCTCATAGACCTGTCTACAACGCTTTTAGCTCAGGTACAAATGCACCCCATGTATATAGCAACACGTACAAATACATTCTCAATACTTCTACGTTCTCTTAATCTCAATAGGTTCTTTATTCAGGGACAAATTACCCTTATGCTAAATCCGAAATACAAGCCCCATCTTTATAGGTACTCCATATAGTAGCACTTGGACTGACCAGCATACTAACTCCATCTAAATAGAAATCAACAAGGTTATTATATATAATAAATAGCCTAATGATTGTCCAATACGTCACATATATAGAGTTTACGATTACAATCGTAACATCAACTACGTGAACCAAAGCTAATTCGCACCTGTTAACTCTAAAAGCCCTTAATTATATACTAAATACCCAATTATAGAAACCAGGGCTGTACTAATCTGCTTTAGGATTCATTCCATGAAGTATTCTCCCAGGAGAAAAAAAACGTAATCTGTAACAGCAAAACAAGCAAAACCAAAACAAAACAAAACAAAACAATATCATAAAAATTCTATTATTGCTTAGTCTTGGTTCAAGGTATAGTTGCTTCATTGAGGTTCTGCAAGTTTGCTGAAGGTTAATATTTGAAATACGATTTGTAAAACAAACTACAAGACTTAAGAGTTTTTTTATGCGCGATTGGAGATCTCAGGGCGTCTGTATAATATTGTCCGTTTGATTTCGAGAATCCCACTCATTAGACGACAAGGTAACTAGATATAAGGCAGGATGAATTCGAGTTCACCTTGGCAAGGCTATGTAGGTAGTCCACCGATGCCTGGATCTGGTAATGGGATAGTGGGAGCGAGTTCAAGAGCCTCACTGCAATCTCAGTCACGTGATAACGGTGGGAAGATGAAGCATATTACGTTTGGGTCGTATATTATTGGTCCAACGTTGGGAGAGGGTGAGTTTGGGAAGGTTAAGCTAGGTTGGTCAAAGGCCAAGTCCAAGAAAGGGTCTCGTAATGTTGCCATTAAACTTGTGAGACGGGATTCTATTCCAAAGAACTCTGAGAAAGAGGTCAAGATCTTCCGTGAAATTAATGCACTAAAGTCCTTACGACACCCTAGTATTGTTAGGCTAGAAGAGGTGCTTCAGAATTCAAAGTACATAGGTATTGTGCTACAGTATGCTTCTGGAGGTGAGTTTTACAAATACATTCAAAAAAAAAGACGATTGAAGGACGCACAGGCTTGTAGATTATTTGCCCAGTTGATTAGCGGCGTCCATTACTTACATCATCGGGGCCTTGCTCATAGGGACTTAAAGTTGGAGAACTTGCTATTGGATGAACACGAAAATTTACTGATTACCGATTTTGGATTTGTCAACCAATTTCGCAGGAATGATATGATGAAAACTTCTTGCGGGTCACCGTGTTATGCTGCACCAGAGTTAGTTGTTACTACAAAACCATATGAGGCTCGTAAAGCAGATGTATGGTCATGTGGTGTTATATTGTACGCAATGCTAGCGGGATACTTGCCATGGGATGATGATCCAGAAAACCCAGAAGGTGATGATATCGCAAGGTTATATCATTATATCACAAAGACAAATTTAAAGTTCCCCGAGTACATTACTCCACTTCCACGAGATTTGCTTCGGAGAATCCTTGTGCCAAATCCTGAATTGCGATTAACTATAGAACAAATAGAGAAACACTTATGGTTGCAACCGCACGCACACTTTTTCTCATGGTCACCAGAAGGGTGGGTAGCGAAGACAAAAACTGAGTCCGAAAACAGCTACAGAGTTCCACCATCAAAAAATCTTACACCCAAGTCATCTTGCTCTGCGTCATCAACGAACTCCAAGGGAGATAAGCGCAATTCTTTAGTAATAGACTCAACGTTGTATCCACAACCGGCGCCTCCACAGGAATGCCCATCACACGCATTTACTAAGCCTACATCACCAACAGGTGAACTTGGAAAAGTCTCTCCGGTCCGTATACATGCAAGATGTAACTCTGCCGCATCAATAGCTTTACAGGCCGTTGTTGACGCAGAGAAAGACTTCTTCCGCCATTCTCAATCTACTCATTCGTTACACAGCGATTCATCTGCACAACAAACGCCCCCAATTTCGGCTGGCCGGAACCCGCCTTACGGAATTCCCAAATCTGTTACTCATAGCAATGCTATTTCTACTTCGCTAATGAATGAGGATAGCATCATTATCGAAGTAAGCCCACAAAAGAGTTGCATCCACACTATTGTGATAGCTAACAATAAGGAGGTTGCAAAACAACCGTCTAGTAACAAAGCGGGCCCTCTTCACCCTAGTGAACAATCCACTCTGATTATCAAAAAAGATAAAACATCACAGCATAGCAATTCCTTGCCTCAGTCAAATAGGAAGCCACGACCAACATCATACCAACCAGTTGGTTCAAGCTACTTAGTAACTTCCGATTACACATTCGGTAAGCCTATGAGGTCACCCTTTGCTCGTAAGCGTACCGAACATAACCAGGTAGATCAGATAATGGCTGATCCTATACAGAAGTTAACCTCTGCAGTTACTTCAGATAGAACTGCTTCAGATAATGGTAGCAAAAAATTGAGGATACCGGATGAGAATTGCATTCCAGAAGTTGATATATATGACATCCCAGTTAAACAAGATCTTTCAGCTGAAGTTACTCCAGGGGAAAATATCGGTATGTTCAGGAACGTTGATACAAAATACTTTAAACGGACATCATCTGTCCCTATTGATACTAAGTTAGACATACCCGAAACAGTTAATCAGAATCATATAGATTCCACACCAATTTCAGCTGAATCAGAATCATCATTAAATCCCAACCCGTTGAAAACGAATGCAGAAGAGAAGGGAACAACCTTATCAACAGGATACTCGTATTACAGCAACTCTAAAACTAGCATGCAGGCCTCTATTAAAGGACAGGGATATACCGGACAGGCTCCAGATGCTCAGAAAATGCCTTTACCTTTGGCTGCTAAAGAAAACGAAGATTCCTGGGGCTATATCGCGGAAAATCAACCCAGCAATATCCAAAAGCCTAATTCTGGCCGGCTCAAAGACACTGTCATCCAGGCAAGAACACAGCGCTTTTCGATGTTTGCTCCGAAGAGTAAGCCGATAATCACTGATGACTCTAAAAGTAAACGTAAGGCCAACAGGAACTCACTTACTATGATATCAAGCAACCAACATGCAGACAGTAATCGTCAACGAGAACAGAGCACGGCGAAGAGAGTTTTTGATTTTTTTAAGAGAAGGAGTCTTAGATTATGAATAGGAACTGATTTTTAACTCTATTGTGTAGTAATTATAATCACACTAAAGACTGAACAGGAAGCACACCTATGACATTCGTTCTGACAACATCTAGGGGGCGACAATAATCTCGTTCACATGTAAATTCATAGAAACAGCCATTACAATCGCACTAAAAGTAAAATTTAAACTATATTTAAAATGGTTGAAATGTACTTATACAGTTTCCTTAACATGTTTAGATGTTAGATGGGTACAAGAAGATTCTGACGGAAGCACCGAAGGTCTTGGCTGGCAAATTGGATCTGAACTTGGCTCTAACAACACCAGAGTTACCGTGAGTTCTGGTGATCTTACCCCAGATAACTCTGATCTTAGAACCTCTGACTTCTTTGGAGCATCTGTAGACGTAGGCGACTCTCTTACCCAAGTAGAACTTAGCGTCTTCTGGGTTAGCAACACCTTCAATCTTGACCAAAGAGACGTTTGGATTGTTAACGCTCTTGGATCTTTGGTAGGACAAGTGCTTACCTTTGACGTATACTGTAAAAAAGCGTTAGTAATCGGAATGAACTTGGATCGTATGGAGTCTGAATGCTCTTGAAGGTTCAGTTTGTGCTTTCTACTACGTATAAAAGTCCTTATGCATCGTTCTTACCACATTGCTGGAAATAGGTAAGAACATGAGGAGAGCAAATCATCGTCCCTTGAAGTAATCCACAGTTTAAAGCATTTATAATGTCACCAGTGTCATATAGTATTTCATGTGATAGGTATTCCCCATAAAATCATATCCCATAAATAGCACAACAATAATTTGACGTCCAATCTTTAATACATTATCCACAAACACACTCCAAATCAACAGACATTAATACGTTCATGCTGCTCTTAATAGTAACATACATCTGTGGGACTCAGCCATTTTTGTATACCTGCTGTAGTTTTTACAGTATAGTAGTATGTCTCCGTATTACTGAATTTGTTATAGGTTTGATGGTTAAGTGAAGAATACCCACAAAGGAGAGTTCACGATTCCCTGCCTACCGTGTGCCGTGGGAGAAGAAACGAAGCCTAGCCCGCAGGTTGCTAGGCGGAGTCCATCGCTTGGAACCCACACTAGCCTCCACGACGATTACTGCCGTCGTCGCAGGATTAGTTCCCATCTTCCAAGAAAAAATTAGAATCAAAATGTTTTGTTGTAGAAAACAATGTACGGATGTTTTATGCAGTCACGAGCCATTAAGCGCTTCAAGCCCATAAATCTCTGTAAGAAAAAACTCTACTGTCAGGTTAGGGCATAAAAAATAGTGTGCATTACAATTACCCGCACTAAAAGTTCTAGTAAGGGCATGAAAATATTACTTTTTTTTTGATCTGGAAAATTACAAATTTTCATATATAAGGAGGTATCTGCCACTGGTATCTGTTGTATCTAGTTTAACCTTTTGTTATTTTTTAAAAAAATTGTCGACGTACTTCATAGGATCATTTCTATAGGAATCGTCACTCTTTGACTCTTCAAAAGAGCCACTGAATCCAACTTGGTTGATGAGTCGCATAGCCTTTGCACCCAAGAGTGAGAATAAGGATTGTTCACTAGCTTGGTCCACAACCTCATGGTTTGGCCATCTATTACAACTTTGCTTTGCCTTTGCAAGCAGAGGCTACACCTTTTTAGGTATAGCCTCTGCAGAAAAGGCGCGATGATCTTGGCCCATGTTTGTGTACATCCTCGTGATGGACAAACCTGGGTGGGAGCGAATGGCAGTCTGACAAGTTTCAAAAATTATATATTCCTAATTTACACACCAAAGGGTTGGTGTGTGAAATAGGAGCTATACATCAAAGGTAGTGAGGAGTTACATAAGTTGGCAAATTAGAACGGGGCATCTTAATAGAAGATGTCTTTTTCCTGGGCTACGATTTTTAGAGCCAAGCGCTTGGAGTAGTATCTCGCAAGGGCCAAGTTACCTCCCATGAACCAAAAGTTTGGATGTCCGGAGTCTCTCCACATGGTTTGGATCTCTCCTTCCTTGTCCAATCCCCACACTGGATTCAATCTATCTGCAACTTTGTTACCAAACAATCTCCTTGCGGTTTCTTTCATGTTTGTATAACCCGTTGCCAAAACGACTACATCCAATCCTTCCAATTTGGTTCCATCGGTAAACTCAACGCCTGTTTTGAGGAATCTTTTGATACCAACTCCATGTTTGAGCTTGACCTTTTTTTCCACAATCAATGGGCTACATCCGACGTCAATATAGTACCCGGATCCTACACGGAAGTAAAGTCCAAATACACCGGTTCCGCCAAATCCTGCGTTGGTCTTAAAACCTACTTCGTTCAAGGAATCTAACAATTGCTTGTCCTGAATACAAGAAGAACGGAACTGCTGTTGCATAACGCCGTTCATCAAGTGTATAGGCATAGAATGAAAGATACGGTCAGCGGTTTCGGTTTTAGGACCATCTTCATCGTACAAGTCCTTGTTGTTGATTACAGTACCGTGAGTCGACGTGATAATACATGTCGATGACCTCTGCAACATGGTGACATCTACACCTTGTTCATAGAAATCCTGACAGATATCATGTGCGGAGTTACAGCCTCCAACAACAAGTGCTTTTCCTCCTTTGTATTGTGCCCCTGAACCGTGTTGGGACGAGTGCACAATTTTACCTTGAAAGTGTTCTTGGCCTTCAAAATGGGGGATACGTGGTTCACCTGAATGACCGGTGGCCATTACCAAGTGACTGGGTCTGAAGAAGTTTATGGCACCGGTTAAGTTGTTCCTTACTTCAACTTTCCACCTCCGTGTAACATCGTCGAACGAAGCACCAACGGCTGTGGTATCACATTGGATATTTAAGTCTAAGCTCTTAGCGTAACTATCAAACCAATCACCCAACTTGTCCTTAGGAGTATACACAGGCCAAGTAGGGGGAAAGTTGATATAAGGCATCTCGTCGTACCAGACAGGGTCGTGTAACACTAAGAATTTGTAACGGTTTCTCCAATTGTCGCCAACCTTATGGTTTTTCTCCACGATTAGAGAGTTGATTCCAAAGCTCTTTAACCGGGCCGCGAGGGATAAACCGCCTTGCCCGCCTCCCACAATTAACACTGTGGGTTGGTGGGTTTCAGTAAATGTTGTTTCACGTTCCCTGACCTCGAGCCAAGATTGTCGGTCCTTGTGTGGACCGTGATCAACCCCCTCAGGCCTATTACGAAGTACCTTTTCAGGACTAGCCTTTAAGTCTTCCAAGACGGTATATAATGTGAAGCACATTAATTTACCAGCCCCTGTAACAGGATCCTTTACAGCAGCTAATCTCCCTACGCCCTTTCCTGAACCAATCTTATTCACGAAATTGTAATAGATTTGGATCCATTCTATAGAAGGATGCTCTGCGGTTTTCTCGTGCATCACAACTTTACCAAACCCAAGCTTGTAACGGTAATCCGCCAAGTCGTCTAATACAATATCTTCAATTTTTACGGTGTATAACCGTGGAATCACCCGTTTTTTCAAGGCCTTGAGACCATTGAACGTATGGAAGTTCCAGCCAAGAGCTAAATGGTCTCTCCAAGCCACATGGTTTGCAAAAAGTCCATCAAACTTAGCATCAACGTGACGTTTGTCGAGACCAGCTTTTATATCCTGTAATACTGCGTTAAACTTTGAGACCCACTCCTCGACTAAAGATTTCAAGTGGTCATCGTTTATATCCTGGATTAACTCGGGATATGGTGTATGTACACCGTATATCTTAGCCGCGGGTAGATCGTGATTAACTGCATGTTCTAGGATTGGCGGGTAAATTTCTGTATTGTAATAGTCTTCCTGCGAATTACCACAAGTTGTGTGCTTGAGAACTGTTCCACAGGTAGTACATTTCTCGTGAGCGGATGGAGTGTTAGCTGCTGAAGGTGGCATGCCTAGGTTTTTTTTAGTTATATTAATTTGCCAATGGTTAAGATAACTCAAGTATTATAAAATTATATAAAATATCCTCCAACATCCAATAGCAAATGCAGCAGAACCCCTGTTTTATAAATGGGTTCGATGTATATAAATATTATCTCTGCTATATTTTTGTGTTGTGGGTTCTCTAAAAGTAATGCGGGTTCATTTAGGCTGGTCGCTGTCACTGGCGCCTGTCGCCGACTAAAACAGTTCTGTGTAGTCTCGGCGGTAGAAAAGAAGTCGTTTTTGGAAGGTTTCTAGCTGCAAAACCCAAATATGTTGTAGGCGAGACGTTTCCGTCGCATGGTGTGATTATTTTCAAGTTTGTAGTAATTCCAGTTTCTATTTCCTGACATCTTAAAGGCGATAGTCCTAAGCTAGGTAAAACAGTCAAACAAGCATTCCAATCTCTGATCGACACTATAGACCTAGAGTAAAGGTAATAGTATCTACAGTCCTGTGATAAGATATTCAAATTGGGAATTTAGTGATCTGTAGCTTTGTATTGCCGTTTAATTATCATTTAGCTTGATTGAAATGGTCTTAACACACGTATCTATCACAGATATTTGGTCTGAACTGTCTATCACCAGTCCTACCGTTGTGCTGACACTCACGTAAGTAGGCAGTCCAAACCTTTTTGTTAAAAGGCGACAAATTGTATTTGCAAACTCTCCAATTCCTCCATCAAGAGGCTCAAACAAAGAGGTCGTAACCACATTTGTCTCCTTATATAGCACCCCATATATTTGTGCTGCAAGATTTGTATTGTTTGAAAAGGATCCAACGGCTATGTTCACCGACAGTGGGGATTTTATATCCTTCACGATATCTATAGGTTTCTTAATCAAGAGTTGCACTGGCAAACCAAGCAAAGTCTCGTAAGACTTCTCAAGGGTCTCTATAGAGCTCATTAAAACGTTAAAATTATAGTTATTATTCCCATTACGCAGTAGCATGTATGAGGAAAAATATGTCGAAACGAAAGCAGACTTTTCTTCATCTTTTACACAGAACGCACAACCAATAATAAAAATTACTGATGACTTCTTACAAGGTTCCAATCGTGTCCATCTTTGCGTGCCGGGTCCCTGATTATGGTATCGGGGTAAAAGGGAAATTGCCTTGGCGTTTATCATCAGACATGACTTATTTTAGAGATGTCACATCGTCAACGTTCGAGCCCGATAAGCGTAATGCTGTTGTCATGGGGAAAAAAACCTGGGACTCAATGCCTAAGCAATTCAGACCACTTAAACACAGGCTAAATGTTGTTGTTTCTCGTTCATTCACCTCACAATGGGAGCATTCTGACATTATAAGAAGTAATGACCTTTCAAAGGCTCTGCAAAGACTTTCTGACCAATCTGAAGAGCTCAAACTTGAAAGAATATACGTCATTGGTGGCGCGCAGATCTATGACCAGACCATGCATTTATGTGACAATCTGTTAGTTACCAAGGTAGATCCCGTGACCGATGAGGCACGTAGTTTAGAAATAGACACTCAATTGGACGGCGAAAGAATTAATAAGGAATTCAAAGAAAATCTAGATAAACTAAGAGGCTTTATTCCACCATCAGTAACATTACCACAGGTGGGGGTATGGAGCGAAGAGCGAGGCCACAGACTACAATTTAGCTTGTATGAGCGCTCGTCATAAATGACTAAAATGCGACTATTAGGGTACAGTTGCTATTGACACCAATTAGACTACAAATCCTGCAATGCGTCGACGGATTATTATGACTTCTGTATCTTCAATCATATAACAATGTCATCTAATTCCGTTTAGGCTAGGTTTTTACTACTGCATTTATAGGTGTATCCTTTTTTGACAGTACGTATTTTGAAATTTTGGAAATCTGGTGAGAATGTTAACTACGCAATCGGTTGTTTAAACGGGTAATACGTCCCGATTGGGTATTCTTCTTCCTATCCTATTATCATGTCGCATTACATGAATGCATCTTCGTGGACTTCATTTCTCGAATCAATTACTTCGTTTAGTGGTGATTTATCAACTTCGACTGCTCCTCCGTTTATTTTATCTCCCACCTCTTTAGTAGAATACAGTCAGAATTGGGGCGAAACTTTTGAGCTAGCGCTAGACGCAACCTCTATAATCAACACTGAAGATGGAAAACCTGCAGAGGAACTTCGAATGCTGAAGATCGTTAAATGGTTTGTGTCAACGTTGAAATCACAGTATATTTCACGTAGCCAAGAATCAGGTTCTGAGAAAAAACCTCTAAATCCATTCCTCGGTGAAATATTTGTCGGCAAGTGGCCTAACGAGCAGCACCCGGAGCATGGTGAGACAATTCTACTTGCTGAGCAAGTATCTCACCATCCTCCAGTTACTGCTTATACGCTTATTAATGACAAGAAGAAAGTTCGCTTAGAAGGATACAATCAGGTCAAAGCATCGCTCTCCAGGATGATATTAAGTGTCAAGCAGTATGGTCATGCTGTGCTGTCTCTAGACGAACTGGACGAGCATTACCTGATCACTTTCCCCCCTTTACACTTGGAGGGGCTTTTGATCGCTTCACCATGTGTCGAGCTGGAAGGAAAATCCTACATTCAGTCATCGACCGGATTGTTCTGCGTATTTGAATATTCAGGTAAGGGATACTTCACTGGAAAAAGGAATTCCTTCAAGGCCAGAATTTTCCGCTCTCAAGGTGATGCTGAAGACAAGGAGAAGGCGCTCTACACTATCAGGGGACTGTGGTCCGATATTTCTTACATATCCGAGGGTGCTGGCTCCTCCAATGCGACTGCTGAGAAGGTGTTTTATAACGCCAAAAAATCCTCGTTTAAGCATCTGCAGGTGAAGCCAATTGAAGAGCAATTTCATCTTGAATCTAGAAGAGCTTGGGATAAGGTAGCTCGTGCCATCAGGTCAGGCGACTATGAAGCTATCCATAAAGAAAAGTCAGCAATAGAACAGCATAACCGCGACCTAAGAAAACAAGAGAAGGCGGAAGGTATCCAATGGCAAACAAGATGGTTTCAGCCAATCGACTACAGCAATGCACCTGAGTCTTCCGATAAACTTTTCAAGAGTCTCGCGAACGCTGCTGGACTTTCAACTGACAATGTCCCCAGTGGCACAATGGTTAAAGACCTGGACTCCAGAAAGAAAAGAATTCCCGCTATCCACTGGAGGTTTGTCAGAAGTAACTGGGACAACGAAAAAGAAGTTACATTATAAGAACCTCATTACTGTTGGTGGGGATTTTCCGCTGTTGATAAACATACGTAGCATACAACTGCGCTATGCGTAACTTAGCTACCATAAAACCCAACTACCATTGACACTAATAACAGTTTTATACTATGGATCTTTAATATACATTCGTACGATTTTAAAATGTATTGATCAACATATCAGAAAAAAGCAATTAGATTTCTTCCCTATGATAAAAATTTGTGAAGATGAGATGAGCTCTACTTAATATCATAGCAGTAGTTTAGAGTAAAGCTTAGCATTTGTACTAGAAGCGTTCAATTACTATGTCTACACCGAAAAACAGACCATCTCAGTATAGGCAGCCTTCCCGTAAGGGAAAGAAGGCTTGGAGAAAAAATATTGATCTTGAAGACATTGAGAAGAAGATAGAATTAAACAGAGAAAAGGAAATTACACATGGTACTGATAATTTGGCAAGTTTGCCCGGTGATGCATTATTTCAAGTTGATCTGGATGGGGATGAAGTTCTGAAAAGTAAACTTATTAAGAGGAAGCAGATAAAGAAAAACATTAAGTCCAAAGAAATTTTAGATTCAATCAAGTCTAATTCTAAGGTTCCTGCGGTAACCCATCCTAAAGCTGCTGCTTCTGAGAAGCGGTCTAAGATCCAGGGGGTATCTAAACATGAGCTAAGTAGACTTATGGCTTTATCTGGGAGAAAATTAGGCGAATCTAAGCTTAAGGCACAAGTTTATAAAGAAGGACTAGTTAAAGCAGGAAGTACAGATATCTGGGGTGAAAGCGACGTAGTGAGAACACCGTCAGGCTTTGAGTTAAACATTAAGAAGAAGAAAGTTCCTAATGAGTTGCTCAAAAAGTCAACGACTGGCTGGTCTGTTGCTACTATTGCTCCGGACACAATTAAACGTGCCCCAGTTAAAGTGAAGGAATTTGATGAAACTCCTCATGCAGGAAAGTCTTACAATCCAGACAAAGAACAGTGGAAAAATCTAATAAACCAGGAGTATCAAGATGAGCATGTGAAGGAAAAAAGAAGAGTCCAAATGGAAGAATACAAGAAAAAGATCCATCATCTTATGGAAACTTTAGAGGACGACGAAGAGAAGGATTCTGAAGATGACGGATCTTCTATTTCTGATGCTGATGAACAAGGTGAAGAAGAATCGGACCAAGTTAGACTATCTGTGAATCCACCAGCCAAGTACAAGAAAAAGACAAAGTACCAAAGGAACAAAAAGAAGAGACACGAAGAGAAAGTTAAGCTGCAGCATCAACTAAAAGAACTGAAGACCCAGCTGCATGATCTAGAGAAGCTTGAAGCGCTGCAGGAATCGGTTGCCAGCGAACCTAAAGGGGCTTTAGATCATCCTGGTAAAGTAGGCAAAGAAAAGAAGAACAAGAAGCATAAACTTGGTACCAAGCATTCTGTTATTGATGGTCAACTTGAAGTCAAATTTTCCGATGAACTTTCTGATTCTTTGAGAAAGCTGAAACCTGAAGGTAATCTTTTATATGAAAATGTGAAGAAATTGCAGAGTGGTGGTAAGATTGAAACCAGAGTTCCTATAATGAAGGGCAGAAGATATAAGCAGAAGATTACTGAAAAGTGGACTTACAAAGATTTTAAATAACCCCATTGGGTATAGATTTGGGTAATAAAACTGCGTGTATATAATAGATTATATATATTGGTTCAGTGCATTTATATTTTTACTATCGTGTAATAAATATCTTTTAGACTAAAACTCAACTAGGAAATGACAACAATTTAGATGATAGAAAACACCAAATAGATAAATCTCGGTTGCAAGTGAATACTGCAGCATGTCAGAGGTACGAAAATCACGCTTAATCCTTGTCCCATGCCATTCAATTTGGAAAGAATCATATCCAAAGTGCCAAGCTGCTAACCTCGGCCAATTACCAGAACATTGGTATTTAGCTCCGTTTCAGCTTGAAGGAAACGATCATATAGCTTTCATAAAGCACGCAGTATTTGGAATTCGTGAGTTAGTCAATGATCTGGTTTCTGGGATATTAATATTTAGTGGTTCGCAAACTAAAAAGGAAGCCGGTCCAATCTCGGAAGCTTGCAGCTATTATTCAATGGCTCAAAAATTGCTAACTTGGATAGAGCTAGGAAAAACAGTTCCGGATCAGTTGAAGGATGACATCGAGATAATACCGAATTGCAAAGCTATAATTAATACTTTGCAAGATAAATATAGAATCACTGTTGCTGAGTTATTTGAGAAACACATATCTACAGAGGTTTTTGCCTTAGATTCATTTGATAATCTCCTTTACTCTATTGGAAGGTTCCATGAACTTACGAGTTATTATCCTGTGGGAATAACAATAGTTGGATTTGGGTTTAAGAAGGAACGTTTTCTAAATTACCACGCTAAAGCCATTGATTTCCCAAGTGAGAGAATCAAATACATTTCTAAGGAACCTATTCCAGATTATAGTGATCCAAAAGCTATAGAAGGTTATTTCACAACTTTAAAAGAGTTAGAAAAAAAGAATGCATTATGCTTATTTGCATCCGATTGGTATGGAACGAGGGATACCTTAGCATTAAAAAAAAATAGCAGAAACCCTTTTAAAAAGAACCACAGATATTCGCTGCCACTTCATCACTTACAGAACGAAGACTTTAAAATCATAGATGATCAACAGTACTATAATCAGTTTATTAGCGGGAAAATGCCATGGTCTGTTAGCTGAAAGGATATTTTTAAACTTAACCTTTGTTGTATGGTATGAAGGAAGATTATCATGAGTGCTGTTTAGCTGCTCTTAACTACTAGTCAACCTGCGCATCAACTCATTCCTCTCTTTCTCCCAGTTATTTATTTGATGGAGCTTGGACCGTAGAGATTCGATTTCAGCATCAATTGAAATGATAGCATTGTCTGACCCTAAGGAATGGTATTGCCATTGCATTCCGGATGTTATTTCCAACAGATAATCATGGTATTTAATCAAGGACGGCCTTTGTGAAATAGTAATAAAGTTGAAGGAATAAGTTTTCAACATGTTGAATAAATAATCCTCCATATCTGCACTAATTGCATTCGTTGCTTCATCAAGGACAATATATTTAGGCCTATGGAACATTATCCGGGCAAAATTCATTCTCTGTTTTTCACCACCGCTCAATATGTCTTTCCAATCTGCGATAGTGTCGAGATAGGTCAAACCAATTCCACGTTTTAACAAGTAATCGAGCCGGACTTGTCTTAGGACTTCAACTATTTGTTCGTCCTTATGACCATTTTCATAAAATGTATCTACCGACATTGGGTATATTATTTGATCTCTAAATGTTCCTCCTTGCATAAAGTATGGTCTTTGGGCGATACACATCAAGTCCTGCTCTGCTGGAATAGAGATCAATCCAGTCTTATTGTAAATGGGCCAGATCTCAGCTATAATTCTTTGGATCGAAGTCTTACCACAACTGTTTGGACCCAAAATTAACAAGCTACTACCCTTAGCCCTAAAGCTTGTCCCATACCTTGGAACGGCAGAAGTGTCAGAGAGTGCCTTTGTCATTTCAGCAGCTGTAAGTTGTGGAATATGAAACTTCAGTTTACTGATCAGCTTGTTACCACTTAGCCCCGCAGGCGATGGAATAACAACGTCGATGTTCTCCAATCTGATTCCGTCGAAGTTGCGTTGCACTGTCCCACGTATCTCCTTTGGAGTTTTCTTACAAACCTCTGGTGAGACTCGCGCTTCATCACTAGGAACTTCCATTATTCCATACTTGAAATCGGATGAGTGAACACGATGTAGTACTGTCAAAAGGCTAAAAATGCGACCTGTGTATCCTGTTAGCTGTGAAATATCTTTAATTGAGTACATCAATCTACTTCCAGCGTCAGCAAGGTTCAACATTAATCTCTTATTGACAATGAACTCTTTCATACTCAATTCCTCGTTGTTAACACCTGTTGCCAAAGTCATTAACACAATTGGTATGGAAGCATACGAATATCCAAGTGCTGACCATGTATATTTCAAGATGTAATCTTCGATGATACTATAACAAATCTTTTTACGGTAAACTAACAACATCTGCTTCATCAACTTCTCATATATTGTCAATACTTTTGTTCTCTCCACTTGTGTTCCCTGGTAAAATGCAATTTCCTCACTGTTGTTGATCATGTTCAAGTGATACTTATAATAGTCACCCTCTGCACTTGACCTGCTGCTAACCAGTTTGCCAAGTGGAGGCGTATATCTTCTCAGGATATAAGCTGTCAAGAGATAGTTCATGAAAATACCGGACACCGCCAAGGATCCCAAGTTGTCGCGGAGGTAGAAAGCAAAGAACACTAAATCAATCACCGGCTTAGCAATATTAGCGAATAAGCTTGTGACTGCATCACAGAATTTGTTCAAATCATTCGCAATGGAATTGTCAATATTTGCAATTACGTTTTTCATGGCATCTTCGTCAAACATCACCTTATAAAACACCAAGCGCTTGTCCAGATACATGTCATGGATGTACCTTGTTAGGTAAGTCCTAAATCTCAGACTTAATTTTCGCTGCAAATACTTGATCGCAGTATTAGTATAAGAAGCAGGAAATGCAACCAAAAACCAGCATGCGATATCAATCATAAACTTGGATTTTCGACCGGCGATAATGTCCTTCACAATGTGTCCATCTAATTTCGCCACGCCTAGCGACAGTGTCGTTCTCATGACAAGAAAAACAACCTGCAGAACGATAAGCAAAGAGTTTTTATCAGTAAGAGTAGGGACTAAAATCCTCAGAATAACATTCAGTTGCATTAAAAATTTCGAATGAAATATCTTCGAGGCACTACCGCTTCCAAAATACTTAAACAGAAATTTGTCGTACTCGTACCTATCCGCATTCATGGGTTTAATTATCACTTTCTTACTCTTATTACTACCATAGCACGGTACATACATTTCTCTGGCACCATCCTTAAGTAGCACCTGAGATCTAGTACGGATTAAAACGTTCTTCCGTTTAGTTATTCGAATAACACGCCGATATAATGACATTAAAGCACCATACACCCCTAACGATAGAACACAACACATAAACCAAAATGTAAAGCGCAGACGCTTTCCGCGGGTACCTCTTGTGGCTTTAATCGTATCCCATGTACGAAGCACTATTGTAGAAACATCTTCATTCTTAAAAGCACTTAATGCTCCTTGCAGTTTTTGAACAAACACTAAACAAGAAGACATAGCACGAACACCCTACTTATTCAGATCGATTGCCTCTTAACGTTTTAAGTTTAAAACTAGAAGTGATTTCGAGCTCTTATAATATTTAATGCGCCGTTGTGTTGATCATCGATTAGCTCCAATTATGGGGAAGTTGTGACTTAATTGGTCGCTTCGGGCTTTAGGAGGTGACGAAAATGTAAACCTTAACTTGGCAGGAATAATAAAATGGCTTGTTGGAGGGCTCCTACTGTGAAGCCCAGGTAATTTAGACTAAGTTGCAAGAGTACACAGGACTAGGCATACCTGATATCCTATTACTAAACCATAGAGATGTTTAGTGTTCAGGTTCTTTGTTTGTTCAGTTGTATAAACGCCGATCGCTCATCCCCACACATTTATTTGTACAATAAACAACCAAAAAATAATCGCCTTTAATGATTAGCAAGGTACAGGGACAGACTCTCTTGGGTATTGGATCCGACATCGTATTTTTGCCGCGGTTTAGGAAGATAATTAAAGCACTTCCGGCAGTACATCAACCTTCACTGGTCTGTTTGCCGTCGATATGTCGCAAGTTTATGCACCCGATGGAAACTGAGCACCTAAAGTCGCTTCTTCTTCGCGATGCTAGTAATGAAAGCGCAGCAGTTCGATACATAGCTGGTGTTTGGGCGACCAAAGAAGCTGTTTATAAGGCACTCAGCTCTTCCGTCGTACCTGACCATTTACCGCCAGCTTCTACAATCTATACAAAACTATGCTACAAAGTAAACTACCAAGACGTGGGACGCCCAATGGTTATTCTAGACCCCAAATTTCGTTCGAAGACTGCGTACAAATTATTTTGGGACCGATATGTTACAAACTCAGAGTTTCTGGTGACCATTTCCCATGATACAGACTATTTAATATCATTCGTAGCACATGTCAGAAATGAATACATGTCAGAAATGAAACCATGCAAGAAACAGCCAGAAAGTCTCCGCCTGATGACCACAAAGAATATAAACTGAGAAATGATCCAGTAGCGAGTGATATGATTCTGCAATACATTTCTTTAATAAATTTCATCCTCACGTGATTATTCATAGTAGAAAAATTTTCTGTTTCGTTTGAATTTATATATTAATTATAATCGATTAGAGATGGAGGCTTTCCCATTGATGAATGGTTTTGCACACTCTGTATACCAGGAGGCAAGACAGTTTGGATAACTCTAAGGACATAATATCACCTTAACTCATGGGTGTAGCAGATTTGATCAAGAAATTTGAATCCTTTACAAAGGAAGCTGATCAAAATGAAATCAAAAAGAATGGTTCATTAGATGAAAATGAATTAGTGTCCTACTACAAGTTCAGCGAACCACCTACGGCGCTAAGCGGTATAGAAACTGCGAAAACTGTTGAGATTGTATCAGTTGCCTCGAATGAAGACTCGCCTTTAGTGATAGAGACACAGGAGGACTCGAACGATGGAGATAGCTCCCTTGTGGCAGAGACAACGACGGAAGGCTCAGAGCCTCCTGCAAGTGAAGGCCAAGGTACTGAGTTATCGCATTATGAAGTAACGGGAGACAGTTGCGATCAAGTGGCTGCTCCAGCACTAGATGTGCCGCAGATTATTGTGCACCCTGTTCAGGACTTCGATCAGTCTTCAGAGCAGACGCCCGAGCAGACGCCCGAGCAGACACCCGAGCAGACACCCGAGCAGGTGGAAGAGAAGAAACCAGAAGGGAAGAAGAAACCCACTGGAAAAAAGAAGAACAAGAAGAAACAGAAGAAGAAGTCCTCGGCTACTAAGGAAACCGGATCGGTTTCCGAAAGTGAAAAATCGCTTAGGCGGGTTTGAGACAACAGAAGATCAAACGGCCTCCAATGATGATGATGAGACTGTATCAGATGATGATAATAGTTACAGCGAAACACAAAGCGATGGTGGGAGCCTCGACAACGAAAAAGCAAGGAAACTAGCTGGTAATAATAATATCGCCATTGAAAACTCAACTTCAAGCTGTGAATCAGACTCTTCTGACTTTGTGGGCTCGCAACCTTCCCAGGAAGCGCACTCCAGAATAGGTCGGGATGAACCTTTCCAGTTTGGGCAGCGTAAGCTGCGAGAAGAGTCTGATGTTTGGGATCATAATGCATGGGACAATGTGGAATGGGATGACGAGCAATTACAGGAGGCAAAACTGAAGATAGAAGAGCAGCATAAGTATCCTGTAGAAGAGTTTGACCGAAACCTCTACAATGGAAATCCTGCACGTTACTGGGATATATTTTACAAGAACAATAAAGCCAATTTCTTCAAAGACAGAAAATGGCTACAAATCGAGTTTCCTTTATTATATTCAGCAACAGACAAAGACGCTGGTCCTATAACTATCTTTGAGATAGGTTGCGGTGCTGGCAATACAATGTTTCCAATATTATCCGTTAATCAGAATGAACAGTTGAGGGTAATAGGTGCTGATTTTGCCCCTAATGCCGTAGAACTAGTTAAAAACTCTCCCAACTTTAACCAAAAAAATGCACATGCTGCAGTCTGGGATTTAGCCAACCCAGACGGCTTATTACCGGAAGGTGTTGAACCGCATTCTGTCGACATTGCAGTTATGATCTTTGTCTTCAGTGCTCTCGCACCTGCCCAATGGTCACAGGCTATGGATAATTTGCATAAAGTACTTAAACCCGGTGGAAAGATTTTATTTAGGGATTACGGCAGATATGATTTGGCACAGATTAGGTTCAAAAAGAATAGATTATTAGATGACAACTTTTATATCAGAGGCGACGGTACTAGGGTGTATTTTTTCACGGAAGAGGAGCTAAGAGCTATCTTCACAGAGAAATATTTCAAAGAAGAGCGAATCGCTACTGACAGGAGGCTGTTAGTAAACAGGAAAAGAAAACTGAAAATGTGTCGTGTCTGGCTCCAAGCGATGTTTTCTGTCCCAGAATGAGCAGCCGTATATTCTGCAATTCCGCTGTATATATCCGAGGCCGGTTTATAACGTCCTTCAAGTACCTGATCAATGTACGCTACTTAACTTAAAACAATATTTTATATTAAATTAAAACCTGGAGATATTACATATAGAAATATGTAGGAATCCATCAATGCTGAAGAATAACGTGTAAAGATCGACTAGCGAAGCCTCCAACGGTACCTTAATACCCTGTATCACCGGGACAACAGAGAGCGCACCATTGGTAAATATTTCTGAAAACTCCGTTTCTAAGAAGCTTGCCAATGTTGCATTAGGCTCTTCTTCAATGCTAACATTGGGCTGGATCACCTTGATTTCTTTAGTGGAAGTATGATGAGCTCTAATAGGAATATGTCTCATTTTAGTCCTCCTGGGGATTATTCGCGAAGCGATATTATAGAAAGCCTTTTTGTCCAATTTCAAAACACTATTCCAGAAACCCTTCGAATCTGGTATTGATAAAGACATCATCTGCTTCGAGGAACCATTCATTATGAAGCATGCCTGCTTCCATTGATGGCGCCAAAAGTCTTCCAGCTGCGCAAATCCATCAACAATGGGCAAAACTCCGGACGGAAGAGTCTCACCATAATTTAAAGTAAGATCCCATAAAGTTAAAGTTGTCTCACTATACTCTTTAACGCGTTCATCGGGATTCAAGCCTGTTAATGAATCATATATAGAGCCAACAGGATGATTCCAAAATATGGGGACATCCTCCATTTCAAACCACCATCCACTGAAATCATCTTTAATTTCAACTTTTATGATACTTTTTAGCCTCTGTAGAATAAATGGTAAGTAGAATACAAGGTAAGATTCTCTTGGCAGTGAAATATGGCACATGGCATCGTGTTCAGGGGTGCCTTTTACTACGAGATCCTTATGCAAACGCACTTCAACGTTCAAAGTCCCATGAAACACCAGGTTTCTTACTTTGTCTTGGAATTCATTGGGCATATTAGACCTTAATACCGAGTTCAAACCTGTTAACAGATCACATATATTGTATTTTCATCTTTATGTCCCGGCTAATCCAAAAGTCTTTTAAAATACGTAATACTTTCTTTTTTATATAGCTGGAAACGCATTTTCAACATGGACAATTACACCTAGACGGATACCTAATGGAGCTTTATTTAACCAATAACGAACCTTCTAGGGATCTATGGCTGTGGCAGCCGACAGTACGTGATCCAGATGATGTAAATGATTTTCCTGAAACATTAACTTTACTGTTTGGTGTATATTACTTGGATAAGTTTGCTACGAGTGTAGGAAATGAAGTTGAGAAGTTATTAGATAAATTAAATGACATATTTCTACCTTGGAATGACTATTATCCATGGGAAGGTTATAATGGTGTTCAGCTTAAAAGATTTATTGACAAAAGTGGGTTACCATTTATATTTGGTGAACTAGTTGTTGGTGATAACTTTGAAGAAGAAGAATCACTAGTACTTGGCATTTTGAAAAGGTTCTCTATGTCTGCGGGTTCCAATGTGTTTATAAAAATGTGTGATACGCAAGGTGACTTTATATTAATGTCTTGTAGTGAGATAATTCCTGCAGAGTACGAATATCCAGTGGGGAACAATAGACTTTGGCTTAACGAAGGGCAGTTTAGCTTTATTCCTGTAAGTATTGAACCAGGCAGAGGTTTATCACAGGAAAAATCCCTAGAATTTCTACGAAGTTCTTATTATAAATGCATAAAGATGCCGGAAATCACAAACTATTTCGAAGAGAACCTAATAAACGATTTCCCAACTAGTCATCTGAAAGGGTTGAGGTGGCTTTCCTTTAGAGTTTCTCTTGATCATCTAAAAATACTACACAGGAATAAAAAGCTAAGCAGTATTTTACTGAAGAACTTTGTTAATGAGGATATAGATGCTAAAACTATTGCGAACCGAATTACAGATGATGCAAAACAGTTAAAACTGCTTGCTACAGAGAACCATTGCAGGTTGCTTTCACACTACTTGGCAAGTAATCCTGAGTTGGAAGAATATGACAAGGAAACTTTGATCGGCGCGATACTATCTAGCTCTTTGGAAGCGCTTACAAATAACAAAACACTTTTATCTCGTGACTGCGACAGATGCTTAGATTCCACCTTAGTGGATTCTTTGACAGCAATGAATCAGCTAACCAAGAATATCAATATCCCAGATGCTGTTATTTCAACGGAATCGTGCTACTTAGAACAAGAAGCCGCTGCTAAGAAGTTTGAATCAGATTTACAGAGCCTTTTATCGAGCATCAAGAAAGAAGCGGACGAAACCTCACAGGCTCCTTCCATGAGGAATGAACCAGATGATGATGCTGATGATGATGATAAAGCTGCTAGAGAATATTTTAATTCTCAAGGCCTTGATATTAGCGAAGATGACTTTTTTGAATACTTTTTAACCGAAGCACTAAATATGAAAGAGGAAGATCTTGACGACTATAAAAACAGAAACCAAAATGAACTCATGGAAGATCTGCAAGATACAAAAGAAGAAGTAGAGATGTTGGAAGAATTCGAGGCCATTTTGGGCTCTAATAATAGAGCTGATTGTAACCTAGAATCTCTGGAACATTTACTAAGGTCGATGCGAGTTGATGGCTCTGCATACGCTGTGGAATCAATGCTTAAGAATTTGAACGCTACCCGAAATATGTAACATTAATTAGTTAGTTAGTTACTATGATATAGTATGAGCTTAATATTATGCATTATCTTCATCGTCCGCGATCCCGATTTCTTCATGATCATCATCATCATTTCCTGTACTTTGCTTAGGAGAAAAGCGCTCAACGGCATAATAAGATGCAGTTTGAGACCATTCACTAGCATCACTGTAAGATCGACCTATTTGGTATTCACCTGACTTCGATGCTGAGTTCAGAGTAAGAGGATATAGTGGAAGAGCAGATTTAGAAGATGTTGCACTATTTGATTGTAAGACAACTTCACCAGCTTCTTCCTCTTGCTCGCCAAGAGGCCCATACTCAGCATCATTATTGGTATAAATTGGTGCTGGCCCATCACCATCACTAAATGAGCTTTCTTCTTGAATAACATATTGCGTACCTGAAGAATTTGCCCTTGTTAACTTACTACGTTTTACGAGACGAGGGTTAACCCTCGCCCGCCTTAGCAATAAATTCTTTTCTCTCTTAGGAAGCCAAGAGGATGGGGTTGAAACCCTACCAAACCTAGGAAAAGAAGAGTCAACTCTAGATAATAAAGTGTTAGAATTTGCTCTGATGTCGAGGTTAATTGGAGAAGAGGCTGTTGTAATGTCATAAAACGAATCCGTACGTGAACTCATTTCAGAATTACTTGAAGCGCTTGACATAATGCTTACAGCTCTTTTCGCAAACATTTTGGATTTTGATAATGATGTTGAATCGCCAGTGCTGCTACCATTGACCTGTCCAGATCCGGACATTCTAGCACTAGCGGAGTTGGACAATTTGTACCCCGACTGAGCGTCCGTTGAGTATTCAGAATTAAAAGTACCATTGGACATCACTGAATGTTGTGAAATTAAAGAAGATGGTCGAGTTTTTACAGCCGTATTAGCACGCGATGTCGAATGAGTGTTGCCATCGGCTTCTGAAGTGATTAAGGATGGCTGGACTGAAGCATCACCCGATGATTGAGATTTAAATTTCTTAACATTTGGCTCTTCAACAATCGTCAAAGCACCACGTAATCGATGCTCTGAACCACGACTGAGGCCCGCATTTGCTTCTACGTCGGTCGGATTTTGATTTAATTTTTTAGGAACCTGCTTTTTTGATACATTTAGGCCAAGCTTGGAATTAACTTTAGGCCCTGAGGCAGATGGAGCACCATTATTATTAATTGCCCGTCTATCACGGCGTCTCAATTGCTGCTTTTTAACTTTCTCAAAAAATTGGGATATCTTCTGGAATATATTAATCTTTGATTTCATGGAAGAAGAGACACTTTCTTGACTTCGGATAGGGATTACGGGAATCTTAGACTCTTTGAATGTGCTTACAGTAATATTTTCTGGATTTGGAGGTCGATTAGACACCTCACTTCTTAGACTGAGTATCTTTTTTAATGTATTAGTTTTATCACCACCAACCTCATCCTGACTTGCCGCCCCAGATGTGGGGTCAAATGCCTTCCTAACGGACAGCAGCGACCTAGTTCGCTTAGGATTCTTTAAGAGCTCTCTCTTTTTCTCTTTTTCAAGCAATAAGTACCATAAACTGCACAAAGAGTCACATCTCTTCTTCATCACTGACAATTTTATGGACGACGTATCGAATCCGGATTGCTTTAATTTCTTTAGAAGTCTTTTTTCAATCTTCGATTGGAAATTGGGATTTGCCCGCCTCTGCTTCTTGATCAAAGAACCTATAGTGTCCAGTAAAACAGCACCATAGGGCTGTAAGAATGGATGTACTAAAACTTCATTTAAACTGGGACGAAAGCTTGGATTTTTCTGTAATAGTTGTTGAATCAAATCTCTTGATGCTGAATTTGTATAGTCGTCTATTATCTCCGGTTCATTATTCATTATCTTTAAACTAGTTGCAGAAGTGTCCCCTTCGTCAAATGGCATATACCCATGTAACAAGGTGTATAAAATGATACCCAATGACCAGGTATCTACTTTATAACCATCATAGGTCTCTCGTTTAATCAATTCTGGTGCCATATACACCGTTGTTCCGCAAATTGTTTCTAGTTGAGTCTTACTTGCGCACTCTCTGGTGAATCCGAAGTCAGTTAACATAGCATATCCGTTCCTGTCCAGCAAGATATTCTCCAATTTAAGGTCCCTATGGACACATTGCAACGAATGCGCATAGTAAACTGCACTAACTATCTGCGCAAATAGTCTCTTTGTTTCCTCCAACGGTATCCGCTGTTTATAGAGTAGGTATTCATACAATTCGTTACCAGGGCAGTACTCCAAAGCCATCCATACCTTTGTTTCCGTGACAATGACCTCATAAAGCTTCGTTATAAAAGGGAAGTCAAACTGTCGATGGTAAAACACTTCTCTCACAATATTGGCATCGTTCTTTTCACCTGTTTTAAGCACAACTTTTTGGTGCGTAGGCTTATGACTCGCAAGGTACACCTTTCCAAATGAGCCCTCGCCTATCAACTTCAATAATCTATAATTTCCTACCTCTTTAAGTTCGTTCGAGCTAAACTGCCCATATAGCTTGTTATAGGATGCTCCTATAGTAGCTTTCAAATTATTCTGTTCTACTTTTGAAGCAAACATCACTCTCTGAGATTCAAAATATCCCTATTTTCCACGCTTTATACACCTTCAAAAGCTTATAACTTTATACCGATATCTTTAATATCCTTTAATGCCTGAAACCCCTTAACAAATACAGTCTAAGATTTAACGTTTATCCTCCGTAATAGTCCTAATTCTGCACCTAGTAAAACCTAGAAGCGAAGTACCTCAACGTTGACAGTAATTTTACAATCCCAGTAAAAAACCTTCGAAAGATGATGATACTAGCCTTCAATACCCTTACTTTTGTTATTATGTAGTCTTTTATGCAGTTGTTAATATGTTGAAGGTAATTTAAGCCAGTTAAGTTAGACAATCACGTGAAAAAATTATTATGCCACTATAGCATGAAAGTCTACGTGAACTATTAACATCAGTTATATGCATTATATATTTACTTTGTCCTATGCCTTGGACCACCTGGAGACTTCTTGTTCCTGGCTGTCAAAATCTCAACACCGTTGTCTGTAACTAACAGGGTATGTTCAAATTGCGCACTCACCTTACCATCTTTGGTTGCGGCAGTCCAGTCATCAGGCCAAGTAATGTCTTGCCATACACCTTCATTAATCATTGGTTCGATCGTAAAAACCATACCAGCCTTCATTATACCAGGGGTTCTATTATTGGCATAATGTGGAATATTTGGCGAACAATGGAAGAATTTTCCAACTCCATGGCCACAGTATGTTCTAACAACTGAACATTTATTTTGCTTCGCATGCTTTTCAATCACATCACCTAAGTCCTGGAATCTTGTTCCTGGCTTACATAGTTTGATCGCATTCTTCAAGCACTCTCTCGCGGTTTCAACTGTATTTATGGCCTCTTTACTGGTGGCCTCTCCAACGTAATATGTCTCATTAAGATCTGCATGCATTCCTTGGTAATACAAGGAAACATCCAAGTTCACTATGTCTCCATCTTTTAACACATACTTGTCAGGTATACCATGACAAATGATTTCGTTAACAGATGTACAAACAGATTTCGGAAAGTTGTAGTAGTTAAGTGGAGAAGGATATGCATCTCTCTTTATAGTTTCGTTGTGGACAATCTCATCAATCTCATCAGTTGTGATTCCTGGCCTCACCGCGCTAGCAGCAATGTCCAAAACCTCTCTAGCTGCAATACAAGCTTTTCTAATCTTCTTTATCTCATCCTTAGTGTAGATTGGAATTTTATTTAATCTATCATTACGCTGCTCACTTAATGGCAAGCCATTTGCTGCCCAGTCAGGCTTCTCAATCTCTGGCGGCACATATCTTTTGGGAGTTAAGGGATAATGCGCCCTTAAACTACCAGTGTACTTAAACTTCAAAAAAGGATCGTAAGGTGAATCATCGTCATCTGACTTCGAGTGGAGAGCCTTGTGAGCTTTATAATTACCCTTGTAGCATGATTCGTTACAAAATACAGATTCAATACCCTGTTTCAGGCAAATTGGGCATTTCAAGGAGGAGTCAGTTTCCTTACCACATTGTAAACTTGCGCAATAACCTTGCGACATTATTATAGAATACAGGGGTTTATGAAGAGCCAAAGTATGGCAGGCTACTACAGGAATATGGTGATGGGCCGTTAAACATATTTCATGTAAAAATTTTTTCCAATAGTGAAAAAAGCAATTAACACTAATAACTCAAAGTGATGTAGTATGTTCAGCTGGCACCATGAAACTGAGCGGTAGTAGCTCTTCTAAGGTCATCACACGTACCTTTGATGCATCGCCATTTATTAAAACTACAGGGAAAGTCTTTGGATCTGTGAACTCCCTTATAACTTGTCTACAAAAGCCACAAGGGGTTATGTAGTCATCCAAATTATCTCCACTGATAGCTATGCATACCCAATCGTTCCTATGGCCAGCTGACACAGCAGTTACAACCGCAGACCTCTCTGCACATGTTGTACATCCATAACTTGCGTTTTCCACATTAGCGCCAGTAATAAGCTCCCCGCAGGCTGTTTCAATACAACAACCTACCCGAAATTTGGAGTAAGGAGAATAAGAGAACTCCCTAGCTTTAAGCGCCAATTCTATCGCACGGCCGTACTTATCCATTGGAGATTACTAAAGGTCGTGCTTGTTTGTGTTTGGAGTATATGACTAACTTGCCGTCTCTGACGACCGTAGTTAATCAGAGTATGTACCTTAAATACGTTTTCGGAGTCCCTCCAGTTACAAACGACAGGAACATAGCCACGGGGTAAATGCCTATGTTTCGTTTAAACGGTCGAGAATATGTCACATAGTGACAAACACTTGTGTCCAGAAATCCGCGTAGCACATGGCGCAAAACCAAACAATCACGTGACGGGAACTCACGTGCGCCATTAGAGGTGGTCATCTCAATTCATTAGCGCTATTACTCCATTTATCGCATTTACCCTTTCTAAATATAATAGAGGGATAAAACCGGGGCAAGTAAATCGATTGCAACATTGTTCGCACTACCGGTATTTCTCGAGCAGTTAAACTGGGCATTGTTCGCATAAGAGGCAATTCTCTCTACCGTACTCCATCAGGTTTTTATTAGCCTACTGCAACAAAACGGCCTTCATCTCATCTTTTTAAAGTATCCTGGTCGACTAAGGTTCTTTTTCTGCCAATATTATTAGCCGCAGCAAGCATAAACCTAGCAGCATGGTACTACAGGAATTCCATAACCATCCAGAGTCGAAAGTTAAGGTCACTGCACTAGAGTCGTTATTCTTGTTGTCTTATATGGACCCCCAACCTCGTCCACAATCAAAGCTTAGTGGATTTAATGTCTATTTATACATTGATATTCCTACAATAGATTTCTACAATGATGAAATGACTCAGGGCAAGGTGTCTAGGATGAATAAAAGATTCAAAATCCAGAAGGTTAAGAAGCACTTATTTGCTAGTTTTACTAATTTTAATAGACAGCTGTGGAATATTTTTAAGGAAAGCCCTAGTGACAGTTCGAGGTTATTTAGGGTGTATATTCATTCCAGCGGGTCCCTTCGTTACGTTGAATCCATCAAATATTTGATTGAATCCTGTTGGTCGGAGTTGTATGAGGTTCGCAAACAAGTGCAAATAACTTTCTATGTCCACGTAACCCCAACTACGCATAAATGGTTTACGACATTCTTGGACAAGGAAATAGTTGATTCAGACGTGGTTATTTTTATTCCTATCAAGTCATATGGTGAAATCACTGCCTCTACGAACCCGTTTAAGGAGTATTATTCGAAGTTGAATGACAAATTCACAAAAAAGAATGACTCTTCTATAATGGATTCGATAGTGGTTGTTACAAATAAAACTGGGGTAAAGGCATTGTTGACGATTTTATGTGACAGACCATTGACGAGCTACCTTTACCAAGAATCCTTGGACGCATTGAACAATAATGCCTTACGCAGTGCGAAATCGGGACTTGTTGAAGGTACAAGCCATGACTATATAGACAGTAGTGAGGATGACACCCCACTCACCAGAAATTCATCTTCTCTACTAAACTTTCAAGGATCGCTTCTCACATCCAATAAGGACAAATCAGTGAAAGTGATAACTATACCCATACCATCGAAGAACAGATCTAGTAGGTCACTGACCCCTCTTGATAATGACGGAGGGGATAGTTATCGTTTGGTATCATCTGCTTCCCTAAAGGACCCTGTATGCATTGCTCGTAGACAAAACATTGACACAGAGGATTTTATTGCTGATGAAGATGACGAATTTGAAGATGACGATCAAGAGGTTGACAGTTCCTCTGACGAGGATGGTTTAAGCTTTTATGCACCGATGAAGTTATCCGGTGCATGTACAACTGAAGAGTGTAACACAGAAGGCACTGTTGTCGATATACATCAGCGGTTATCAGGTCGACGATTTAGATCCTTAAGTCTGATTGATCCACGTTGCAAGCCGTTCGCACATCATGCCTCACCTAGCATGGAACGCATAGAAGATGAAATTAGTTCCCAATCAATAAATAACGAGTGGTACACAAATATCCACATTCAAGATGGCGATTTTGGTGAAGCCATCACTCCATCGCAAGGAAAAAGGATTAGACGAAGCCTACGAAAAGAAGTTTCCTCGCACGGTTTGATTCCTCCAAGTTTTTTCTCTAGATTATCATCGCCCAACTCGAGCAGCAACAGTTCACAGTCATCCCTTTTTAATCTAAACCTAATATCTGCTGCGATATCTAAACAAACTAAAAACGAGAGCTTTGAACTGGGCACTACGTCGCCCTTAAAAAGGATAGGTAGCTATACATCTGAGAAGAGTTTGGCTGATTCTTCTGGGGACTCTAGGAAACAATCTTCCGCGCAATTGTTTCAAACACTTATGGGAAAGGATAAATATGCTGGACATTGGGTAGGCAAGACTAGTCCAATGGCAGCAGGAAGGTCATTATATCATGAAGACCACTTGATATCTTGCGTTAACGTGGAAACTGACGTGGAGCAGAAACTCTATACATCGAAGTCGAGTTCTGTCAGCACGATAATAAAAGAAGGAACAGACATCTTACCGTCAACTACCCTAAACGAGATGCATGATGTGATGACAGAAGTACATCTGCCGTTGGAATCTAATCATTATCCAGATGACAAAGAAGTTAATACACATAACTATAAGAAACCAAAGTTCACACTTGATTTATATAGTGATGAGGACATAAACAATACTGGCGCGTGGGTGTTAGGCTCTAATAATAGGTGACAAGAGTCAAATAGAAGTAGGATAAGGATTAAATATAGAAGTGTTGCAATTTACCAACAAATAAATGACATATATATTATATGCATGGCGATGTGGCCTCAATCTTGTAGACCGAGTGCTGGTCTTACTTTTTCATCGCGTGATTCATAACTGGTGTTAATTTTATTTGCGCTTGAGCAACGGAACTGGTATTGCTTAAGTAACGGGTATAAGCTTTCCTATACTAAGCAAACTACACAGTTTACCAGGCAAACTTGTGAACATCGCAGGTGCAGTCCAAGTTATTCATCAACTTCTCAATCTCAATAGTCTAAGTAATACTAGAGAATTCATATGAACGTCCCCATTGCTATAACCAGTTCTCAATCAAACATTGCAAGTAACTCTAATTGATATGAGGCAAAATGACCATCTTCACTTTAAACTAAACAGACACTATACACCTCCTGTATCACAATCAAGCAGTATACAAGCCAGTTCACTGACGTCTATTAGTGAGTCTCCCTGGTTTCAAAGCTTTCTTCGGTGGGTAATTACCATTGATCATCCTTCTCTGTCTAATGATCGCCACAATTATAGCTCAATAGCGCACCTCACCAATTACATATTTTTCTTTGGGGGTCACCTACGAACGGTTTCAAATACCAAGCATCTCTCTTTACTAGTTTTACTGATAGTACTATGTCCTATGATCCTGTTCTCCATATTCGAAGTCCGCCGTTTATGGCGCATATGTCTCAGCGCAAGAGCACTTGTTGTACTTTTCTACTACAGCTGGATACTTTGCTTCCAGTCCTTTTTGAAGACGGCTACTTCAGATCCAGGTCTACTTCCAAGAAATATCCATCTCCCGCAGTTGCAGAACGACTTCTGCATCCCTAATGAATACTACAATTCAATTCGGCTACCTTCACCCGTAAAGAATTCGCCGGTAACCCTAAAATACTGCATTACATGTCGAATATGGAGACCACTAAGAGCGTCACACTGTTCTACTTGCAATTGCTGCATAATGACATTCGATCACCATTGCGACTGGGTCAATAATTGTATCGGGCAACGCAACTATATCCATTTCCTTACGTTCCTCTTCAGTGCAGTTATTTGCGACATAGTACTTTTAGCTGCATGTTCACTATGCCTCGCAAATGCGTCTTCTATCTCTGGAGATCCCGTTAGTGTCATACTTATCTGCTACAGCTGTCTTGCAATATGGTATCCCGCAATTTTGGCAGTTTATCACATTTTTTTAACTGGAACACAGCAGACTACACACGAATATTTAAACAGCATCGGGTCAGGGAACCCAATATTTCACAAAGTAGTACGAGCAGACGATCATCCATTTCTTACTGACAGTTTTGTACATAATATGGTTCTACAAATGTGCCAAAAGAAAGGTTTTAGTGCTATGAGCACTACTAAATCGCATGAATCCGGAGATTGGCGGTTCGTAGATATTCCACCACCCCATTCATTCGAAAAGATATAACGGACTTAATCGATTCAATTATTTAGTAACAGCGTTACCTCTATTGTTGATGTCACTATAATCGTTAGAATCCTTTGTGACTAAGATTCCGGCCTAAGTACCGTACACCACGTTGATAGGAATTTTTCAGTTTTTTCTTTTTTTGTAGAATTATAAAGCTAAAAGACGTTAGATGCTTCTTTCTAATCTTAAAGCTGCTCTTCTTAAGCAAAAGCCAAGCTGGTGTTACTGAGGTCGTGATGAAACTTTTTGAAAATGAGTACGTGTTTGATTATGAGTGGGAAAAGGTTACAGCCGCAAATTGGAAGAAGTATCCTAATGAGGTCTCTACCCATGTGATAGCGACAGATGTCTTAAGGCGAGAAGTTGATGCAACTGGGAGAAAACTTGTTAGTGAAAGGCTCTTTACGATCCAGCAATGCGTACCCAAGTGGATAATGATGTTGGTTGGAAGTAGAAACGTGAGTTACGTTAGGGAGGTGTCTACGGTAGATCTGGATTCTAAGACATTGACTCTAAGGAGTTGTAATTTGACTTATTCGCATTTATTAAAGGTCTACGAGACTGTCACTTATAGACCGCATCCTGAGGATCCAAATAGAAAGACGCAGTTTCAGCAGGTAGCGCAGATCACTGCCTACGCGCCATTCAGCAGGCTTTGTAATCAGTTGGAGGACTGGTCTGTCCAACGTTATAGAGAGAATGCTGAGAAAGGCAAACGTGGCTTTGAGGCTGTTTTAGATGTTTTTAGTAGGCATTGGGATCAGAGGGAACGTTCTATGGACAATATTGGTAACGCCATCATCGAAAATGTTAGTGATACAGTTGAGGATATATTAGGTTCTGATACCAAACCATCGATCCTCACTAGGTATAACACTGTAATTGAAGCTGCTTTCAAACATAGCTAGAGCGCTGCTGTAACAGCAATCTGCATTTTTCTGAGACTTCTTCGCTACAACATCGGTTCTGTTCCGATGACTGAAATTATTTCGATTTTTTAGTACGACGGAATTTAGCCGATATTAGACTGGCATCGGCATTCATCAACGTATAAATACGCTTAGTAGTATATTTGATCATTAGTAAGTAACTTTTTAAACGCAGCAAATCATGTATTGAGGTTCGCATTGGATGACTATAAGCTTATGTTTTTACTCCACGTGAGGCTTCATATTTTTCTTTCTTTTTTATACTGAAAAATTTCAGCGCAGGCGATGAGGCAGCGTTATATATATACGACGGGCTGACGAAGGCCATTGCAAGAGCAGTTACAAAGGCTTCTTAACTTGGAAGGTCGCTTTAACTGGACTAGAGCAGCTCCTATATAATAAGAAGGCCAGATTAGTTGTACGGTGGAGCTATGACCAATAAAGGCAAAGATGTGGGCTCCAAGACGGGGCTATCAATGCATGATGACGCAGGTCAGCAACACACTAATACGGTCAGCCATTCTAAAATTCAGGACGCTGCTAAAAGCCAATATTACTTTACAGGCCTTGACAACATTAGGAAGGGCAGCTTGAAGACTTATGATCAAGAGAATGAGTTGGAGTTAGAGTTACATAAGATTCTGTCTCAGGATAACACAACTGATGCCTCTGGGATGAGTACGGGAGTCGATGGGCTAGGAAACGTTACAGCGGAGTCATTTTGTCATAGAGATGAAATTGCAGAAGCAATTGAGAAGGCTATGGCAGAAATTGCGTGTCCTGAATTGTGGAATCACGACCATTCCAGCCAAGATGCAGCTGCTGGAAATGAGATGCATCTATCTCAGTTGACAATGGATGGTATCTTGGAGAACGATGAGACTTTTGTAACAATGCATAAAACTGCATCTGCTGTGGCATCTGCTGAAGCTGCCCGTCATTACTCGCCTTTTAAATCTGATAAGCACGGTATACATCCAGAAACTTCTTCAGCTACATTCCAAACGAACACCCCCGCTGCTAGCGAGAGTATTGATAATTCACCCTCAGATGGCATGACTCCAACTTGCAAGCGTAAAAACGTTTCAGCTGCTGGAACAGCCCAGTTATCGTCGAAGAAAGCCAAGTTGCTATATGAGACCATATCACCAGAATCGTTGTCGCCATTATCTGACAACAGTGACTTCCTCAAGAGCACATATAGCAAGACGCCAAGCAGTACGCAAGAAGCATCACATACCACTGGATCTACCACGGAATCGGCGTTGTGTACTGACATAAAGCGCAAATTGCAGAACCCTGGTATTTCAGCTCACGGTATCATGAATCCATCAGGCCAGAAATCGAAGGTATCCTGGCAACAGGATTCCTCCGCTCATATTATTCCACCAAAATTGACTAACGAATACACAATGCAACAAGTGACGGAAACAAAGCGGAGAATCATAAATACCCATAAGTTAATTCTTAATTTTAACTTCTTGAAAGATAGCTACACCAGGTCGTGTAGCCAACTAAAGAAAGCCATTTTCAAATTGAAAACGTCTGAGTGTCATCGTGCTCGGCTAATCAAAGAAAATGAACAATTGAAAAGATTAGCCCTGGACCTGCATAATAGGTTAGAGGAGTTGAGCAAGAACAACAACTGAAAGGATTACTACTGTCCTTCAACGTAATGATACTCCGGGCTTCGAACTGCAGTCAGAATGCATTTCATATACCAGCTCCTGATTCTTGCCGTTAGTAACACGGATGTGGGTATTTGTTTCCATCGCTCTGTCGCCCAGTCATTGCGCATCAGCGGTAGCGCTTCTTTTTATGTAAACCGCATTAAAGCTGCTCGCTGCAAATAATAGCATACTAAATTAAAAAATTAATATAATAGCATTTTAAACTACTTTCTAACCCAAACCTGAGCTGCATCTGAATGAAATCTCATTAAAAAATCCCAATAGTGATCAAAGAGTACATTAAGCTATTAAAAACTATACAACTAAACTAGAGTATAAAACTTTTCAAGCTTATTACTTTTGGTAGGAAGAATGACACTTACCACAGTAACGACGGTTCTTGTGGTCAGCCAAGAAGATACCAACACCACAGGTGTCATTTGGACACTCGTTTCTCAACTTAGTGACCTTGCCATCGCTGTCAATCTTGAAATAGTTCAAGATAGCCAACTTAACCTTCTTGTGCTTGTGCTTGATCTTCTTTGGGGTAGTGTAGACCTTCTTCTTTCTCTTCTTACCACCACCTCTCAATCTCAACACCAAGTGAAGAGTGGATTCCTTTTGGATGTTGTAGTCAGACAAAGTTCTGCCATCTTCCAATTGCTTACCAGCAAAGATCAATCTTTGCTGATCAGGTGGGATACCCTCCTTGTCTTGGATCTTAGCCTTGACATTGTCGATGGTGTCAGAAGATTCGACTTCCAAGGTAATAGTCTTACCGGTTAAAGTCTTGACAAAAATTTGCATCTTGGTTTGTCTGCAGTTAAGAGTGCTTCTTTCTTACCAGATACACGGTACTGACTTTTAAAGTATAAGTGTAGAACAACCGTAGTTACTACAAATGGTGATATTTTTAAACCTAATGCTCTGAGTGGTAAGGAGTTTGATTGGCAAATTTGAAAACTCACAATTTTTGCATCCGTACATTTTATATGTATGGGTTTTGCAGTCAAATGTCTAGGTCACTATCTGCGCTATCCGCACCAGCTCTTTGAACATGCAAATCTTCAAGGATGGTTGGAAGCACTCCACTTGCTTTCAGAAGTCTCTCTAGTGCCTTCAGTGAAAAATCATGGGGCTGGTTTCCTCCTAACCCCTCAAAACCTACTATGCGACACTTCTCGACGCCATTTACGTAGGCTATAGTAAACGGTAGCACCTTAATGCCAATTTTATTGACTAGAAAAGGGCAACATTCAGCATTAATGCGTAGAAACTTTGTTCTTAGATGGTGTTTTGCTAAAGCGGCTAGTTTGTGGTCCATTATCTTACAGCGGTTAAAGCTGCCAATAAAAAAATGTATGACTACCCTGTCAGAAGAAGTTGATAACCTGATAAGTTCTCCCTCATTATCTATTGTATTTACTAACCCATAATCCGAGTCACCAGTATTGCGTTTGATTTCCTTTATATGAGCTGAAAGTTGCTCGATTCTTTCCTCTCTGTATCTTGTAAGAAATTCAGTATCGTCCTCTAGTGCAGCAAACATTTCATCTATTGACTCTTCATCTTCATTATTACAAGCATTTAATCTGCTCTCATTATTACAAGCATTTAATCTGCTCTCATTTTCCATAAGCTTGGGTTCGTACATTACATTAACTAGATATCAGCTTCTCTGGCTGACGATGTTCGTCCTGTTTATAGACGCAGTATCTTTTTTTGTTTGAAGGACGCGCTCCTATTATTATGAATATTTGTCAAAACGTATTTTAAACATTAGAAAGCGCAGAAACCTCCTTTTTTGCTAAAAACCGTGTAAGATTCCTTAGTTTATGGGTCGATTACCCTGTTTGATTGGCTATGAATACTATTTATGAGTTGGATGATCAGTGGAAAAAGCTCTTGAGTTTGAATAATTTTCTAGGTGGCCTAACTGTTAATGAATTTGTTCAAGAGTTGAGTAAGGAGCATAGTGGAACTTCTCGTGGGCATGGTGGGTCAATCAGGGATAGTGCATTTGATCAGGTGGACCCGAAGCCTTATATTAGAACTTTTGAATCTGTTTTAAGGGAACTTAAGAAGTTACGCGTGGAATGTGAGTCAAAATTGGAAAATCTAGATCAACAGGTTGCATTGAGTGAAATATCTCATGCGAAGAATTCTTTACAATTAAATGATAGATTTAGGTCAATTGTAGCTACCCATGAAGCATTGGACCAAATGTTGAGGTCTGTGACACAGGTGGTTTCTCCCTTAGGAGAAAAACTTGAAAAGTCAATTAGATCTAAGAACTCCTACATGAAAGCAGTTGAGGTAATGACCTACTATAATGATTTTAATGAATATGGAAAGTCGAAAAAGCTAGAGCAGTTACGTACATCTTCCAATTTTCACGACAAACTGCAGGCTGCTCTCCTGGTGAAGCAGCTGCTTAGTCTATCCCGCAAGATTGATACCAAGTCGTTGCCAAAGACGATTGAAGTTACTGCTCATATTGCAAAATACTCAGAAGAGATGGAAAAGAATTTATTGGACAGTTTTAATGCGGCATATAGGAAGAATGATTTTGATAAATTAAAAGAGATAGCTCTGATTTTAAAGCACTTCAATGGCGGTATCAATGTTATTCAAAGCTTTATCAACCAACATGCATATTTTGCTAACTCTGAAGCAGATGAAGAGCATAAGACAGATCTCTCAATATTTTCAAAAGCGGACCTTGCGGAAAAGCTAAATAATCCTGAAATACATGATATGTTCTACCCAGATCCATTGATTAAGAACCTACATGAAATGGAAAACACTATAAAGCTGGAGGCCAAAGTTGTGAAAAGAGTTTTTGAAGAGAGGGCAGCCGATGTTTTGAAACTATTTGTCCAGCAGCTAATGGTGAAAAAAATAGGGCCGAAGGTGACTTTGTATATGAATACTGCTATGACCATTTCTAATTTGGCTTACCTCAGGACACTTCATGCAATTTATTCTTTGATTAGTCAATTCATTAAAGACCTCTCAGATGTTTTCATAAATCTAGATGTTGACAAAGATAATATCCTATTGAATAGTCTTGATCAGGGATTTAACGAACTTTTCTCTAAGATTGTCTTTGATAGGGCGAAGTACTTTGAAGTTGAAAAGAAGTGTCTGGAAAGTATATTGTTCCATAAGACTTCAGAATTTAATCTTCATCATGAGAAAGACATCAGAAACAGGAATTTACTGAATAAGCTGTCATCTAATAGTGAAATTAAGGCCGAATTAAGTGGACTTGTCATGCATGGAACGAATAGCAGGCTTTCGAAGGTTAATACTTTTATTAAAAGCCACCTGGAAAGAGATCGGAAAGGTTTAAGTAAATCACCCTCATTAAGACACAGTGGTACCCGAGATACAGTAATTGACAAAAATCAAGAGGATCCGCTGTATACCTTATCTTACTTGGATATGATGTTGAAATGCGCAGTTGAATCGTTAGCAAGAATGATGGAGTTAATTCCAACTGATTCAAGCGATTACTGCCTCAAACTAGTTGAGGTTGTTATGGACGGCCTTATTTCTTCGTATGTTGACTCAGCACTTGAAGTAGCATACACACAATTAGCTCATTTGGATCCATATCAGGATGGTGATCTCAACTTATCGTATATGAAATACGTACCAAGGACCACTGAGATGTTAAGCTTGATATCAGCATCTGTTAAGGCTGTTATTATTCCGTTATTAAACAATGCCCCAGAGGCCAAGAAGAATGTAATAAAGCTGGTAAATGCGTATTTGAAAAAGTCGGAATTGGCAATAAATGTTTTATTAGAGGACACTATTTCATTTTTAGACCAAAAGTTTGCACATATACTGTCAAAGCAAAACAAAAGAGACTTTGTCCCAAAATCTCAAGAAGTTGTCGATCAGGATACTATTCCAGGTTCAGAATTAGTTTCTGTTCTTGATTTGATTCATTCTCAAGTGGTTGGCAATTTGATGAATGCCAACCTGGAGAATTTTTTAACGAAAGTTGGGACATTACTTTATGAGAAACTTCTTGATCATTACAAGAGGTTCCAAGTAAGCTCAGTTGGTGGGGTTATAGTAACGAAGGATATTATTGGCTATCAAAGTGCTATAGAAGAATGGGGCATTGATGCTTTGAACGAGAAATATGCATTGCTGAGGGAATTGGCTAACTTGTTCACTATTCAACCTGAATTGTTGGAATCTTTGACAATGGAAGGTAGGTTAACTACAATTGGGCGCAATGTTATAAGTGAATATATCTCTAAAAGAGAAGATTTTAACAACGATAGTTTTAGAAGCAAATTCAAGATAAGTTTGATGTAACAAACGTTAAATGCAACCATTGCAGAGTTACATACCGAACACTTTAATACAGATGAGCAATAATTATTATCATGTAGTAAGTTAAGGAAATATCTAAAAATTTTAAACCGAGCTATTACTATGAATTTAAGTTAACAGCTTATATAGACTTATAATGGTAAACAAATGTCAAAAATACCATTAACGTTAATATGCCACTGTTAGCCCAAAAAATTTTCTTTTCGTTTGTGACATCTACATTGTATGCTTTCTCTGATGATTTTCTTCCATCTGAATAACTGTCGTTCTTCTTGTTGGATATAGGTAGTAGGACCCCGGAATAGGATGCTAAGTGTCGGTTTAATTTAGCAGCAATTTTGCGATTGAAAGAGTGCGGATAACAATGCATCCATACTAGAAGTATTAAAGATAGAATTCCATGGATAACATACATTTTTATTGATTTGTAGGGGTCTGGTAAATAACATAATTCAGTCTGGTATGTTTGCCGGTCGGCTGGATTGTCGAAATCTGTGGAGACCTTACCGCTTGGATTATACAGTGAGAGCAGTTGAATCGCTGGTCTATTTATACCCATATTCATAGCACATGATTTAACAGTTATTTCATCAGCACTCACAGAGGCACCATTTGCCATGTACGAATGCCTTACCTGACAGTAATCGTGATCGTCACCAGAAAAGATAACGGAAGGGTGAAACCTAGACAAGATTGTATTTGTTAGTTCACCACTGATTAATGTTTGGTACTGATCTCCCGCAGTAGCAGGAATCGGTTTTTTGGATTCCCTTTTATTCCCACATGACTGATGATCGGAGTTACGCCACAGCGGTACATGTGTTAACAGAATTCGTGGATACTTCTGCTCCATTATATTGAATGAGTCCACAAAATTCTTTGGAATCGAGGATATTTCTGGATTGTTTTCATTTGATAGAGAAATACTATCAAGTAATACAAAAGTATGGTTACCAACTTCCCTTAATGAATTTGGATCACCGAAGTAAGATGTAAATCTTTGCAAGCTGGACTGTATCACATTGTTTCCAAATCCAATGTCATGATTACCCGGTAGTGATTCCACAATTAGTGTATTCGGTCTTTTCGTGAAGATTCTGTTAAATCTTTTGTATTGTTTTAACCATACGTCGTCTCCCCAGTACCTTCCCCCGTCAAACAAATCGCCCAAGAAAAATACTGAATCGGGACCTAAATAAGAGTTGATATATACCCAGTTCTTCCTATGATAATTATCCAGTATTTGACGCGTAAACCAGTTTATTGGAGCTGGCCTGTTTGGGTACGAATACGCATCCATAATTTGGGGATCGGCTAATAGGGCAACCCGATGCGGGGCAGCTTCTTCCGGCCATTGTTCCCAAGAGTGCCATAAACAGTTATACATTGCCCTACCAACTACAATCCGTTCATAGTAATGTATTAGGGCAAACCATGATAGCCAAATAATAAACAAATACCTCCAATGAATGTAATTCTGTAAGTACTTAGTACATCTATGCTCTTTTAAAGCTTTCGGAAGACTTTTCAGGCTATATTTCAGGCTTTTACCTGATAGTGGTCTTAGCGGTGTCATTAATTAGATATTATGTGTTTATATTGTATTTCTTTGTTTGCTATTCAAGTTCAACTAAACTGTTTTGTTAATATAATTACAAGCCGTGAAAGGGAATTTTTATTCTAGCATCAACGCTAACGAAACAATGGTTTCCATATAAAACAGGGGTTTAGCAACTTTAGTTCACATTATAAGTATTATGGGAGGGCCTGGGAGGGTTCTAAGATCTAATCAAACTCCAAGGATTCCTCACTCGAATGAAGATGATGATAGATTCAATTTTGATATTAAAGAGTATGATATTAATCCGGCTGAGCCATTAAAGATCGTTTATACCTCTACAAGTTCGATAAAAACTGATGATGATGAAGATATAAAACGTAGTAGAGAAATTATCAGTCATATGAAATTAGATATTAGGAAGCCCTTGTTGGTTGCAACCTGCTTGAAAAGGAGTAAGTCCGCGGATTCACTACTTGATGATGATGATAAGTATGATGGATATCATAAGAAAATGTTTAAACAGGAAACTAGAATGATAAATGATGATAAGGTGGAGTCTGAGCGGGAAGCGGAAAGGTTGCAGTATGTTAATGAGACTTTAGATATGCCTGGATGGGAACAAGCACTTGCTCGAGCTACAGTAATTCATGATATGAGTGATATTGAGGAACTAAATAGGAAAAGGGAGCAGACAAAGCGGACAATTAATGATATGTTGGGTAAGTTCAAGGCTATGAAAAGGAGTATAAGCCTGCATATGCGGAACCATCGCAATATGATGCATAGTTATAATTCAGAGCCCTCTTTACTCTATGGTAAAGTTGAAAGAAGTCTTGTATTTGGTTATACGAGTTCGTCTGACGAGGAAGAAGAAAACATGAATATAGAACAAATAAGGCAACATCGAAGAACGTTAAGAGAAAGGAAGATCGCAGGATCGATTATTATACAATTGTCTGATAATACACGTTCCTATGCTCGTTTCGCTGTTGTTGCAGAACCGCTGAAATCAGCTTATGTCATTAAATTCACAAAAGAAGAGAAAGAACGCTATAAAAAGACTCTAGAAGAATCTCCAACTAATCTGCAATATAATCCTCCACTCCCAGATCAAACAGCTAGGTACGTCCGTAAAATTAAGCTTCCTCTCACTCTTGAACCTAAACCTTTAAGGAATATATCTTCCGTGGGCTCAGATTCAGCATCTCGAAGTTCCAACTCCACTATTGAGCAAATAAGAAAATTTAGGATAAAGGATGCTAGCTCATATGATAATTCTGTTTTGGACACGAATGCTCCCTGTTCTCCCGTTACGAATAATCAATCGCCTTCTTTGGAAACTAATATACCTGTTAAACGAAATATGTCCTCACGGAGTAGTTTTTCAAGTAGTTCAAGAAAACGTTATGAGGTGGGTATGGAAGGTTGTGCAACAGATTTATTCTTAACATGAGTTGAATGAATACCACCAACCTTGTATGATAATTTTTTGAAGAACTGCTACATATTCTCAAACTCTTTGCTGTTGATATACTTCTTGCAGTAATCAAGATTATTGAACGGATTTTTAAAACCTAGAAATATTGGTTCGCTTTTTAAAGTAACCATGTTTCCATCGACTACTTGAGCAGTTCTGTGCTTAAGATCATCCTCCTCTGAGTTCCCAATTAATGCTAAACGACTTTCGGACAAATTGTATTTATCAAAAACTCTTCGACGAAGTTCTTCCATGCACAATCTCGCAAATATTAGCTTTGATATTTTAGAGATATCTGTATGTTCAATATTTTGATTTGAAATCCTTTCCGCTATGCTATCTCTAATTTGTTCAGATATTGCATCAAGTGAACCCACTAACGCATACAACTCGAACTGGTACTCAAAAACAATATTAAAGATGTTGTTGATTAGAAACAAAGTATCAAAACTGTCTCCATTTGCGAGTATTTGATCTATTGAGACATTATGCAGTAATGTTTTCCGCACTAATTTTAAGAATGTCGTTTTATTTTTCTTACTTGTGGAAAGTATTTCCTGAATCCTTAAGAAAAATCCGCTATCAATATAATAGTCAGTAGGCCTCGTTTTTCTTGCATATTCAGTGCCGAGTTTGATTCCTTGTATAAGACCATTAAAAACCATTCTTTCGTATGCTTGGAAGAGCTCCTGTAACAATTCAGTTGCCAAATTTTTCATATACTTATTGGGAGATGCAAGCAGAGCAATGACAGTTGGTATGCATCGGGAAGGATTTGTGTAACCATAGTTGGTAATCAATTTCAAGAAACGTATCGCCACCAATGCATTGCTTAGATCTGTAATTAAGCAAATCTTCAAAATTTTATCCAGGTACCTTGAAACTAAAGCTGAGCAAATGCCCTCGTAAATTGATTCCCGCCTATTTGTGTATACACCTACCTTTTTTAATTCTTCATTAGATGAAACGGTACCATTAACACCCGCTTGCTTCATAGACTTCTTTTCTTCCATCAAAAAGAAGTCATAGAGGGTTTCTAACATTACTAACTGAATGTCTAAAGCACCATTCTCAAATTCCCCATCTAAAACATTTAGAACGTGGCGAGAGTTGAACAGTTTTGGATATTGAGACGCGATTTTAACTAAGTTTTTGATTGAAATCCTTCTTAGTACATGATGAACGCCGGATTTAGTGAACATTAAGAGACATTTCGTGACGTATTCAAATATATTTTCTCTTGATTTTAGATTGGGAAATCTATCTTCTGTATTTTCAAAGCTGCAAAACCGAGCAAACCCCGTAGCGAGGTAAAGCAGCCTTTGTATCTTCCCATCTGGTTGTAATGATGATGGCTCACTCGTAACTTTGGATATATATGGGGTCAATTGACCCAAGCAAGAAGCACAAGCCTTACAAATCCTTGAGTCATCCTTTCGATTTTTTGCAATTGACCAAACTAATGGCATTGCTTCCTCTAACTCCTTGACACTCATCTTTGGCAACCGAGAAAGTATAGTTGTTTCTAGATCAAATAAGAACTTAGGCTTGAAGTTTGACATCTTTTTGAAGGTAGTTTTGTACACTCGCAAGATATTCAACTGGAAATCAGACCTATGATCATCATGAAGATATGGGTAAAGAGATGTAATATGATCTTTAGTAATCAGTAACTCATCACAACTGGAAAAGATGGATAATAACTTCATAATACCTCTTCCTTCCTCGCTGTTTTCTTCCTCGCTGTCACCCGATTGCAGTTCAATTGCGAGTTCTATTATTTGATCAGTTAATACTGATAAACATTTGAGAATTATCTCATATTCTTCCACTGTATGTGACCTTTTATTCAGTATATAAAACGACAGGTATTGCTCTACCAATTCGGCTGGTTTTTCACCACTGGATAGGATTTTGGCAATTACTTTAATCGTCTCTCTAGATCGAGAAATCTGTACTTCGGGCCGTTCTTCTAATTCCTGAATTGAGAGTACCCAACGCTTCAGCAATTCGGATCGGGCATTCTCGATAACAGCATCCTCTTCATCTTCAATCCTTCTTAATATCCTGTTTCCCACATATGATTTTATGTTGATGTCTATTGTTTCGTCATATATCCTTTGATTTATCTTCAAAACGTGTTTTCTAACAAGGACGCTGTCGTCGTTATAGTTAGCGTTAATGTTCTGATAAAACTGGATATAATTTGCACCTAAATCCAACAGTTCCAATATCGCGTCTTTAACTAGGGGTGAAGAGTCTCTTAGACGACATTGGATTGTGTCCTTAACTATTGGTGTTAAAAGTAACGACGGATCCTTTGTTATTAGTAGAGATAAACACCTAATTGCACCTGAACGAAGCTTGGCTTTTTGTCGATCCAAAAGAGACAACACAAGTTTGAGATATGGTTCGTACATGCCAACTAACGGTGATGCAAATAGTGTACAGCAATAGATCGGAACTATTTCACTTAAATCACTTAATTCTTGGGATTCAATCGAACAGGAATGTATGGCTTTGATTATTGACGATAAATGCTGGTCTAATTTTGAATTCCATGATTCTGAATCTTTATCAAATGCTCTTAAATTATTTAAGGCAGTGAGTTGCTTGCTCCATAGAAATTTCACCGATTTTCCGTCTTTCTGTGTCCTCTTACAATATAATACGCACTTATCATATGCATTCAATAAAGTTTTAATTTGGTCTGGATAGTTGAATAATTTGATTAGATTATTATCTTCCTCCTGTCTAGCTTGTAGTCTTATATCCAAAATTGCGCTGCCGATATTTCCCAACTCATGAAGTACTATGGATTCGATATTGATGGGCTTCTGGTTCTGTGGGTTAAAAACCGCCAACAACTTTTTTAACAATTGAGCAAGTATAATATCTGTTATTGGCCATGTAGGTAATAATAAAGTGACAATAAGATCACTCACCAAATGACCAAGAACCGCTCTATACTTTGAAGTGTTAGAGAAAGTTTTTTTCAATATCACTTCAATAACATGCTCTATTGCAACCTCTAAGTCTATATGTGTTGCAATGTGCTTCGCATCCAAATCCTTTAAATTTTCTTGTGCAGTTGTTTCCATCATAGCACAATAATCATAACTGTTCCATACCTGTAGAACTGACAGCATAATATATGAGAAATGTGTAATATATGTACCCTTACCAACATTCTTCATACGTTTTTGGGACCTAGTAGCAGGGAGGTCATCCAAGTGGGACAGCAGTTCGTCAACAATAAACATGCGTTGATCTGGAAGCTTCTCAAAAATTATCTCAATTGTTTTACTGCATATTGCTTTAACGTGTTCCATTTGATTTTGCAACGACAGTGGCCCAATATTGTGTGACCAGTTTGAAAGCGCCAAATCGGTAACCATATATACCAATTTTGTTATAAAGCCATCATCGAGAGTTGGCCTTTTTGAAATATACGCCGGGATTAAAGTTAACGTAGAATGTAATAGAGAGAGGGTGTTTTCAAAAGCTTTTGGGCCCTTTTCATACTCAGCAGAGAGGTTTTCAACAATAAATCCCAAAAAATCAACTGGTACTACCATGTATTGCTCAACATGAAGTCTTCTATCATTCTTGTCAATCATAAAGATCATCAAAATTATTATTGATGAGCTAAATGCGATAATTTGAAAATTATTTGAGTCGTCATTAAGTTCCATATGCTCTTTTGAAATCAATGCACTATTAACACATACATCCATGATCCTCTGTAGCGTGATAACATCTAAGTCATCCCAAATCGCCGGTATTGTTAATATACTATTAAAAATAATATGGAGTTTTTCGAGGCACTGTTTTGATAAAATATGAATATTACCGTGATCTAATGAAACCCAATACTCGTAATCGCCAAAATTAGCACTGCTATCATCATATCCAATCTGTTCCATAATTTTTGAAAGGTTTTTTAAATATTGGTTTCCAAGAGAAACCTGGTTTATAGTTACAGGACTGCTAGAAGGTAGAAGTTTAGATTTCTTACAGGTGTCAATCATCTCCACATTACTATTCAGCATTTCAAGTTTACGTTTCACTGAAGTGTAGTTGTTTTCTTCTACAATGGAGTCAGAGCCAACCTTTTTGGCAGATGCGAGGCAATTGATGGCTAACGGTTTTAGATTAGCAAAGATAAGGTTATCACCTTCAGGCCTATTAGCATCATTACATTCTAAGTCGCCAGGTCTTCTAAAATTTATCTCTTTCTTTTCGCCTGTTCTTAATGGATCGAAATCAATTGGATGTGGATATTTCCATATATCTTCAGGTATAGGTTCAAAAGCATCCGGGACATCTAATTTTAGAGAGACTGATATCGGACTTGAAATAATATTCAATAGACCATTTTTAGGTATTAAATGATTTAAAGGTTGGTGCTCTAAGGATTCTGATAGTCTTTTAGGGATAGTAGTATCTTCACCTGGAAAGGTTGACATAGCCGCCACTCTAAACGCGTTTAGAAATCTAGTTCAAAAACCAATTTTGAAGATTTAAAATGAAACTAAAAAAGGCTCTGACACTTCCATCCGCCGCTAATAATTCTCTTCTTAGCGTGAAACAACAATCACTGCCCAGAAATATTATGTATTTAGACTACTGGAGCGAAACAAGTTATTATCCAGTCGGTAATAGAACGCGAGAATGTTTATATTCGATCATATCACTATTAACGAATTTGAATCCATATATTGGCATGTTACAGGATGCTGCAGAGCCTTCAATATGGAACCAACGAAAGTTTTGCGTATTGTCAGGTGAAACTGATGAAAAGATGGAACCTGCCCCTAATATCTCAGAATTCACACTATATCATCGTCAATAAGCCATGTGGGGTTTTATGTCAGCCTCCAGATATAAGAACGTGGTACCGCCATCATAATTATGATCCTCCAGTTTTAACGGAACTGCTAATTGAACAATATGGGAATGACTGGCGGAATGAATTACGATCTGTGCATCGATTGGATAAAGATGTTACTGGTGGGGTTTTAGTTGCGTGTAATAAAAACGCAGCTGCAAAGTTTAGTACTAATTTAGCTTATGGGGGAAATCGTGGGTTCAAATTCATAAGAAGATACGTTGCCGTAGTATCTGGTGAAATGATAAACAATATTCCAAATGAGGGAAGGATATTGATGGGTGATACAGTATCAGATTATAAGCGTTTATACCCGAACCTACTTATATTGCAGCTGGGAACGGGCAGAAAGCACCAAATAAGACGACTTTTGCGTGATGTGTTTAAACAGCCTATTAAAAATGATGTCAAGTTTGGTGCTTCATTAGTTTCTGGTATTGGACCCGTCATCGGCCTGCATTCCGGTTTTATATCCACTCAAATTGGCTTAAAGAAAGAATCGCATCTCATTCCTATTCCGTCTGATGTTGGAACATTAAAGCTGTGGCACAAATATATTGATAATAAGGGAAACTTTTCTACTGTTATAGCTGAGACTCTCTGTGGGTTTCAAATTCCAGACTCTTTGGATCAAGAACTTAAACTAACTGGGTTAGAAGATACGACAATATTCTATAGATCAAAAATTGATTCATTTTGACGTCTTTACAAATGCCATCTACAAAAACCTGCATGTCAGTCTTCTTGATCGCTAATATACCCTCAAGTCTATACCTCTGGCATACCTCCCACATGGAATTAATGCATTGCAGTTTTAGCTGTACTAACTCCTCTGGAGATGGTTCTGGTTTTTGCTCGCCCATCTTATTATCGTTAGGGAAGAGGGCGTGCCTCAATGAATTGCATATATCGTGAACATTATCTCTTCGCAGCACTTTCTGTTCCAACACATTCCCAATCAAATTCGATAGCATATGGTTTAAGGGTTTCCATCTATCTACTAATGATTGTAAAAGCTTCATAGAGCTGTATAAAGCAGGCTTGCGTCCTTGTAATTTTGTAATATTTTTAAGAAATGTAAACAAGTACAGATGTGCACATAAAACTCCCTTCATAGTGGTTTTTCTACCTTTTAATGAAAACGCAGATGTTAAGTAGCTGATAAAATGAGAACTTCTGCGCAACATGTGTTCAGCCCTGGAAATCCAAGAGTTAGTCTCTCCAGCTTCTTTAGCAGTATTTGATAAATCAACATGCAGAAGCTTGTCACACATTGAAGTAATACCCTTGATCACTAGATATGGTGCAACAGCTTTACCAACAATCTTGTCAAGTAACAAGTCGCCAAGCAATCCCTCTAAAAAAGCTTTCTGCAATTCAGAATCGTTCTCTACAAGCGTCATTAATTTTATTATAATGTTACTTGGATACTGATGATCATCAAGATATAATTGCAAAAACTGGTCATAACTTAAATCTTCATCAATTACGCGGGACATAATTGTGCAATGCATATCCAGAATATAAGGAAGGTCATTGTAAAGTAACTGCACGCAGTTGACCTTATGGTTTGTAAGGTGTTTTATAGCAGACTCAACGACATTAAATAGGAGTACAACAAACTCATTATCTTTGCTTGGTATCTTAGTTCCATACCAGGATATCACGAAGTTCTTAAGTAACAGCGCCAATAGAGCATGTACAGAAAGCTGCCAATCGGGAAGATCTTGAATTGTGCTATAAAGTTGCACAGGATATACATGGCAACAAAGCTCAATTAAATATAGTCTTGAATCTTTTGGATGTTTGCATTTGAACGGCTCGTCTTCATGTGCTACTTCATGTATCACGGATACCTGCTGGAGTTTCTTCTGATATTTTGATACAAGCTTGGAGTTGGCGTTATACAGGATGTTTGACATTGACCAGTTATAAAAGTTCTTGTATGAACCGCTGATTGACGGGTTCAGGTAGCGTTATATAAAGCTTTTTTTTACTTTTATGACATGCGGTCTGTTTGCATGCCGGAACTGTTCAAATCTTAAAACTATCGGCGGATTGATATATAACAGAACACATGATTCAACTGAAGCCGCGCAAGCAACAGACATACATATACACACCCCTATGATCCGTGAAGCTGTTCTTTGCGCACTAAAAGATCGCAATGTAATTCATTTTAAACATTTGTGGTTGGATAGCGAATCTGAAGACGAGCGGGCCATCCTTGAGCTGTTTAGTTTTGGTGACTATAAGGACAAACCAATCAATCCGGACCCGGTAATATGGACAAATGAGGTGAATAGGAAACTTCAACTTCTAACGCTTTTGAGTCTATGTGAGCAATCAAGACAGCTTGACTACGAACATACTATGCGGAAATGTGGAATAGAAGATGAAAACATCTTAGAACAGTGCTTGATCCAGCTCCATCACATAATCCGCTTGGAGATCGATTCTGTAAATCGCCGCGTTACTATTCTTCGTTGTATGGACTCGAGAGACGTATACAACAATGAACGTCCACTTCTGCTACTGTCTCAGGTTAAACGTTCTAAACAAGAGGTCATACACGACCTGCTACGCTGGAGAGACAAGCTTCAAAATAACTTACGATGAGCATGTAATTACAGCTTTGCAATACATACAATAATAAATAGACGAAATATCCTTGAAAATTCAGGCCTTCTTTTCCCCGGTTTCTATGGTCTTCTTTTCACCAGTCCACCATGTCGCCAAGCCCCCAACTACTCCGTAACCTTCCGATTCTAGCTTGTAAATACCTACAGCAGAAAAGATACTCCCCAAGCCTAACAAGTACATAGCATAGTTATGAGCCTTTCCATAAACTCTCGCAGGAATATAATCAATAATACATGATTGGAACCCAATAAAACAGTGTGCCAAAAGTGCCGAACCAAGTGCAACATCCATTACACCAGTAATTCCGCTACCATTAACTAGAGCAGATCCCACTAAAGGAATCAAAGCAACAGAAAATACCCTTTCTAAATTCCAGTGGATGGATCCATGTAGTTTTTTTGGTGGTGGAGGAGAATAAGCTGTGTTAACATCCCCTTGAACACCTCCCGGCGGTTGTGGCAACTTAGGCAAAAAAGGGATAGAAATACTTTTAATTGAGCTTTGGTGTAAGCTCCTTTTTGATGCAACTCTAACGATCTGGCTGAACATTATGGCTTCTGATCTAACTCAATACAATTGAGCGTTTCTAAAGCTTAAGGTACCATTCATCTTTTTTCTTGTACAACACTTAACATTAAAATATACAGTATCTCGGAGCCGACCATATCTTGAATCCTTATGTGATCACGGAACAGACCGGGAACTTGTCCGGGTAGTTGTTTCGTATTACGTGACTTTGTCTTGGAATTTTAACATTGATCTATGTCAGCTGTAACACGGATCTATGTTAGCTATAACTTCTACTCAATAAAAGTGCAATATCTGATAAAAGGGGTTCTAAATGTTAGGTCACTTAAAGGGGAGTATTCGCAGGATTGCAAGTGCGGCTGTAAATAACGGTTTACCTCAAACACGTATTTCGCGGCTAAATAATGGTCTTACTGTTGCATCTGAAGTGCTACCCAATACATCTACAGCTACTGTTGGTATTTTTATAGATACTGGTTCAAGAGCTGAAAACGAGAAAAACAATGGTACTGCCCATTTCTTAGAACATTTGGCATTCAAGGGAACGAAGAATAGGTCACAAGTAGGGATTGAATTAGAAATCGAGAACATGGGATCACATTTAAATGCATATACATCCAGAGAAAATACTGTCTATTACGCTAAATCGCTTAAAGAAGACATTCCCAAGGCTATTGATATGTTAAGTGATATTTTAACTCGCTCTGTCTTAGATCCTCAAGCAATCGAAAGAGAGCGTGATGTGATTATAAGGGAATCCGAAGAGGTTGACAAGATGTACGATGAAGTCGTATTTGACCACCTTCACGCCATTACTTATAAAGGACAGCCTTTGGGAAGGACTATTCTGGGCCCTATTGAAAATATCAAGTCGATAAAGAGGGATGATTTGCAAGACTACATTTCAACGCATTATACGGGAGATAGAATGGCTCTTGTGGGTGCAGGTGCTGTTGATCACGATAGTTTAGTGAAGTATGCAGAGACATACTTTGGTCATATCCGTAAGTCAAAAGCTCCAGTACCTTTGGGTATGCCTCGGGGACCACTACCAGTTTTTTATGGTGGTGAGTTGAAGATACAGGACGATAATTTGCCTACTACTCATGTTGTGATGGCTGTAGAAGGTGTTTCATGGGCGGCTCCAGACTACTTCACAGCATTATGTACTCAGGCTATTGTTGGTAATTGGGATAGAGCGTTTGGTACTGGTACAAATTCTCCGTCTCCGTTGGCTGCCGCTGCATCAGAGAACGGTACCCTTGCTAACTCATATATGTCTTATTCTACATCTTATGCAGATTCTGGCTTATGGGGTATGTATATTGTGACTGAATCCAGGAAGCATAATGTAAAACTAATAATAGATCAAATACTGCAGGAGTGGTCTCGTATTAAATCAGGGAAGATTACTGACAGTGAAGTTGAGAGAGCCAAGGCGCAACTCAAAGCGTCTCTACTCCTCTCTCTTGATGGTTCTACGGCGATTGTAGAGGATATTGGTAGGCAGATCGTTACAACTGGTAAACGGTTATCTCCGGAAGAGGTATTTGAAAAAGTTGACAAAATCCAAAAGGAAGATATAATAATTTGGGCTAATTACAGGTTAAAAGATAAACCATTATCTATTGTATCTCTGGGGAATACTACCACTGTGCCTTCTTTGAATTATATTCAAAAAACTTTAAATAAATCCTAAAAGATCGAAGCATAAAATCTATTTGTCTATTATATCTTTTGAGTATCCGCCACAATTTTAATTATCTATACTTCATAGTTCTTAATTACTCTGTATATAGTTACACTTTTGCTTCCAAATCATTCGCTATTCTGATGAAATTACTTTTGTAAACCGTCAGTTCCTAGTTCTTCGTCATCTTTATTATTTACGTTTGCGCCAAATACATCACCTTCCTCTTCTTCCTCTTCTTGATCTAAATCCTTGAAAACACTTTCTTTCGGAATGCGCTTCATCTTTTCAGGTTTATCAAACAGGGCCCCAATATTGGAAATCCATCTCTGTCTCTTATCTAATAAAGATTTTAAGCTTGAATTTGCAGCTTGCTGGTGTGCTGCCTGTATGGCAGCTTGTGAGGTAGAGTTTGGATTTGATGCACAAGCTGTAGTAGGGTGCTTTTTCTTCTTATTTTTTGGAACTCGTATGCGCTTTATATATGCCTGGTCAACTTGCTTGTCCAAATCATCCAAGATAGACATATACTCCTGCCATGCCAATTGCTTTTCTACCAGTGGCACCAAAATGGTTTTACGCTGCTCGTTGCGCTTCGTAACTTGTCTTAGTGTATTCTGTAATTCACGTAGCTCTGCACTAATTTCATCGTCTTCTCTTCTGTTCAACCAATCAGGGTCATCTATACCATTCTCATCCTTTGCCAAACTCATAATTCCGACATAACGAAGTTCTCTTTTCAACCGTTCCTCGAAGGTTGGATAATCTAAACTTACAGGTGGAACCTTCCAACCTTGTTGCTGTGGAATTGCTGAAGCACTTGGTGTTGGTACCTTGATGTCCTCTACAGCAGCATTTGCATTATCTGCTGAAGCAGATACAGCGCTTGTAAGATTACTTCCCTCATATTTCATATCGGGCGTAGGTACAACATCGTCATCCATTATTGTGTTAGCATTCATTTGGAGGTTGCTTTCTAATTGCTCTTCCTTCACAGGAGATTGAGGTCTATTACTAGTATCCTTCAAAATAGCCGATAGTAGCCTAGATACAAGTGGCCCACATGATATACTTTCAGTATCCAAAGACTCATCGTTCAAATCACTGGATGACTTTTTTGGTAATACGCTGATCGGATCACTAAGTTGTGGAGGTGTGATATTTGCAACATTCTGATTATTATCCTCTTTGATCCAAGTTTCGGTATAAAGGTGTCCTAATTTCGGTATTACATATGGTGTTACGTCTGGATCGTATTGCTTCTGAACTTGTAATGACTGGGGAATGATGTATTTCGTCTGCAAGAATTTAATATCTTCGTCAGTAAATTCGCGGAAAAAGTTTTCAATCGACGACAAGAAAGTGTTATACTGGATCTGATTAGAAGGCTTTGGCTTTGTGAAGTCCATATCTGGAATCTCACCGGGCAACAATTCCTTTAAATCGTTAGTTGGATAACTAGCTACTCCATACTTTTTCTTCAGGTATTCTTCACCGGTACTTTCCAACCCCTGGTCAGTGAATAATCCAAGCTGCACGGCCGCTACTGGCAAAGTCTGAGATACCACAAACTCCGACTTCGGATTCTTAACGTGTGGATCATCTGAGATTTTATGCTGGTCCAACTTCCCCTTTTTCGTAACTGGTTCTTCTGCAGATGCAGTTGCTTCAGAGAAAATTCCCTTTTCGCCTGTGTTTGAGTACCGCCTCTTTATAGTATGTCGCTGTGAAGTTTTAGAGTCCACTTGTCTAGCATCGCTTTGGCTAATTGACTGAGAGTGTATTTTAGTATCAGACATGCCCACTGATTCAGTAGCAGTAGTTCCACTGGAAACCAGGTCGCTTCTTTGCTGTGAAGCCGACGATCTGGCAACATAGCCGCTTGTATTCGTCATGAATCCATTGACTGGTAAAGGATCCTTTGTGGCAAGGTCGGTAGTACTACTTTTATCCAAATGTTTACCTTTTCTTGAACTGTCCGCTTTTGCAATCGTCAGATTCTTTGCACTAACACTTTTACTAGCAGCAGCATTAACACTACTATTCTGCTCATGCTTCCGTATCTTGTCTCTAGTATTTCGAATTATGTCTACCGTTTCCTGATCACGAGTTGCGATTTTTGCTAATACCTCATCAAGTTTTTCTAATTGGCCTTGTAATTCTGTCAAAACAGTTTTATCCGGAAGTACACGCACGAATTTTCCATTCAGCATACAGACTTCCTTGTCAAATGTCAAATCCAGTGTTTTGAGAATGTTAGCAAGGATTTTAGAGGGCGCTACAAGAGCCACTTCTTCTTGTTGCAATGGGTCCCTTACACCTTGCCCTCTTCTTGTATTCCTAGACATGACTGAAGTGGCTTCAAGACTGTGGATTAATGCTTCCAGCGCAACTTAAAGGTGTTAGACATATTCCGTATTTACCATTTTCAAAATAATCATCTTGGATTATTCACATTGAAGTGGAAGCCGGGTAACGCTTTACCATTAAAAAAATTTTATTTTCATGAACTCCATAGACTTAACACTAACTATTACCCATCCACACCTACATAGACTGGTCTTTTTCACTATGCTATCTAAGTTGATTCGGCAGCTGCCCAATTTAAAATTTAGTCGGTATAATTCGGCCGTTGCTGCTGCAGTTAGCAGTGCATCCGAATCCACAGGTTCTATGGATATGTATAAATATCCCAGAAAATGGCATGGTATGGGAACGAAACAGCTTTTAAAACTGCACAATGAAAGGAAGGCTAGATTGGGTCATCTGTATGAGCCAACTCAAGAAGAATTTACTGCACTGATACCTTCAGCAATAGATTTAGGTTTCTCTACAGAAGAATTTAAGAAATTGTACTTTACCCCAGAGGAAAAATTGGAGATGGAAAATCAAAAAGGTGACAAGAAACTTGATTTCGATCAACCTGACACATTCAAATTTGATGAATTGACATCACAAGCCCATCTACTTGTGCACCAGCACAGAGAGCAACGTTATTACAACAGGTTGGCCGCTTACGAACTTCCACTCTTAGTACAGCATCGTCAAGAATATCGAAGAAAAGATACAAGTACGCATCCTCTCAAATATCGTTACACTACGTACATTGGTGAAGATCATCCAAATTCTCGCAAGGTTGTATTATCTGTTAAGACCGCCGATCTAAATCTTAATGAAAAGGAACTGCACAAGTTACGTCTACTTGCAAGGACAAGATACGATCATATAACTGATGAGTTCAAAATGTCCTCAGACCGCTTTGCAAATGCAGCTCAAAATGCGCAATATTTGAGCAAGACCTTTCAAAAGCTGCTCAAGGAAGCCAGAGACATGACTGATGATTTTAGTGATATTCCTCTAGACACTAGGCATACAATTGCGAAGAATTTACGGAAGAAAAAGCGTGGGTATGAGTTTCCTGAGGAATGGAAGCGCCCACAAGATGCCCCAAAGAAAGTTGTTGACTTGATTACTAAACTATCCAATTCTTTATGAGATTGTTTCAAGTTTTGTACCTGCGTACCGTGTAAATATTCCTTTAGAATCATATTTTATAAATAGACAATTGTAATTGTAATTCTCAAGAACAATTCCACATACATGCTTTCTATAAATTAGCTAGTTTTAGGCTTGAAGATCAATTTTCAATGAAAAAAGTGAAAATGCAATGAAGAAAAAAACGTTATCTGGATTAGTACATGTGTAGAACACATAATGCTTCTAAAAGGTTTTATTAAGACCTTGAACACCAATATATGAAAGATACTACTATTTGTCCAACTGGGCTTGATCTATACAATAAATTATAGTCATACATATCCCAGAATCCTTCCGAGGTGAAAACAATTACATATACTCATAAAACATCTCCCAGTGAGATCTTACTTAATATCGAAATGTTTTTATGGGTCTTAATAATTATAACAAAACTATTGATAATACAGACGAAATGAATTTTGATTGCGCATTACGTTAGTGGAAATGAAATGGTAATTTAAGTTTCAGCACCAACACTTCTTACCTTGTCCTTCTTCTTGTCCTTCTTCTTTTTCTTCTTCTTTTTATCCGAGGAACTCAACACTTCTTCTTCATAACTCCTTTTCTCTTTGGGAGGATCAAATTCCTCAATACCACTCTGCAAATAATGCGGAATTGGAACTGGGGCAGAGCTGGGTCCATCAAAAACTGGAAGAATACCATTCTTTTTGGCTTCTAGGTATTTCTGTTTTTCCCTTTGGTAATTGGCTAACTCAGAGGTATAAGCCTGTTTCCACTTATCCTTTTCAGTGTCGCTTAATTCCTTCCATTTTTTGGAGATTTCCTGGGTAATCTCAGTAGAAGATAATGGTGGCAGCCCTGCTCTTTGCCTTTCCTCACGCAACGCTTGTCGAACATATGCGGAATAAGCGAAGAAAACAGTCAGAGGCTTCTTAGGGGCGTTAGGATCGCGTTCTTGTTTCTTCTTTGCCTGAGGCTTAGCAGGAGAGGGAGGAATGGTATCCTTATCATCATCCAAAGGATTACTTAACTCAGTACTAACACCATGTAGCTGATTACTGGCAGATGTCAATTTTTGGAGAGCCTCAGTCAATGTTGTGAAGGCTTCTATTTTCTCTTCTTCATCTTCACCTATAACATGATAGAAGTCCACTATACAGGATGCTGTTTGATTAGCAGCTTTTGATAGTTCAAAAAGTGAAGAAACCAGCTGTATTACTGTTTGTTAGTTACTTGTTTTCAAATAGGGCGATGAGGGTGTACGTGAAATATAACACGGGGCACTAGTATGCAGTCATTAAAACATCTCTTACTTACCGAATCTTTAGCTGTTCTTAACTTTATTGATGGTTCTGACATTAGTTTTTTAATATTGTATCAGAATTTCTTTCTTTCTTTCTTTCTTTCTTTCTGTCTGGCCCAGCCCAATGAAGCTTTTAGTAGGTTAGTTCTGAAAGGAGCTTACTACAACGCCTCCCGAGACGATCCTTTTTGGTTTCCACGGAATCGCACCGAAGCTGTTAAAAAGCCTCCCAGCAGCCAAGAGCAAACAAACCCCGGGTAACACCGTAACAGATGACATGGAATTTATAAACAAGTAACACTGGTATATGTCGAAGAACATTAAGCGCAGCACATGAGTCAACAAAGAACAATGTTCAGCGACTACTAAAATTAACATTTTCAATAAAGCAATTCAATGGAACATATATATATTAAAATAGGTAAAGGAATTGGCAATTAAAAGGGATTGGTTTTTTTTTTTTTTTTGTTTTTTTTTTTTTTTTGTTTCCTCCTCTGGGGGTTGCAAAGAAAGAAAATGTGTAGTCTCCGCACGCGCACAGCACTAAGAGTTTAAAAAACGGTGCTAAATGTAAAGTTTTTTTGTAGGTGAAAATGACTAGTGAGGAAAAAATCATAATACAAAGTAGTGTATTTTTTACAAAAAAAGTACACCTGGGTATATAGAAACTAAATATTGGAATTAGAATAAGTAACTGGGAGGTACTTCATGCGAAAGCAGT